>NC_060275.1:119997094-120015166 GCF_021613505.1 Equus quagga
TCCTGTACGTTCAAGGATCCTTCCGGCTGTTGGAGAGAGAGGAACAAACCAATTAAAATCTCAAACACCCGTTTCCCATCAAAACTCCAGGGTCAGAAGTTGCCTTGTTTTTTTACATGATTTCCTGTAAAATCTACATTCAACCAAACGTGATGTGGGGACACTGACACAAACCCGAGCTAAGTGGCCCCTCGATCTGCACCCCAACGCTGGGCTTCCTCCTGCTATCCGGTGTAGCCTGTCGGCGGGCGTGAGAAACGGTCTCCTTCAGTCATTTCCCGACCAGGGCGGGTGAGCAGTTTTGCCTATCGGTCACACTTCCCCTTCTGTGGGTTGTCTTCTCTTTTGCCAGCGGTTCTGGAAGATTCCGCAGAAGCTCTTGCTCTGCCCACCGTCCCAGGGTTCTCTTCAGCCGCTAAGCACTCACCTAGTCATTTTATCCTCCCTCTGCTCGACCCAGGAGCTGAGCTTTGAGGGCCTCTGAGGCCACCCCGGGGGTTGTTTGCTGGTCCTTGTGATGGAGGCTGAGCCGAGGGAACAGAGGCTCATGGAGGAGATGGGGGGGCGCACCCAAGACTCGTCCAGACGACAGGCTTTCAGCAACCAGCATATTGAAAAACAAGCCCCCAGGTAATATCAGCTCCTTGTTGGGACCACAGGAGGGAACAAGCTCGGGGTACAGGTGGCTACTGGTCCTGGCCACGCTGTTGGCTGGTTTTCTAGAAACAGCAGACCCAAGCTTGCTTCTCGTCCTTGACTCCACATGCCACGCGGTGGCGCTGCAAGCAGGGTTTTCCCCGAGATTTCAAGGTGCATTCCGGGCAGGTTTCTTTCTCAGACATGGTTTCAAGTGGAGATCAGTTAGGACGTGTTGACCCCCCAACAGAGAAAAAGGAAAATCAAAGAGTGAGGACCAGTAACGACAGTTGAAGCTCTGTCTCAAATCGTGAGCTTCATTTCCAGCACCATGTTGTAAAGCTGCCCGTAAACACCGTGTGCAGACCCACGTTTGACGGCCCGGAGAGATGCTCTCATTCATCTTGGGGAGGAAACTGCAAGTTGGAAAGTAGAATGGACAGCAGGATCTTGTTCAAAGATTTTACTTAAAAACCAGTAAAATCGGTGGCTGGCAGTGTTCTCTGGGTGGAGGAATATGGCTTGGTTTATTTTATTATTTTTGGAAATTTGCATGTATGTTCTCCAGGGTTTTTTACGATGACTGATTTTAGCAAAACCACTCTCCTCTGAGTCATGGACCCCCAGGCGTGGGCCAAGGGGACATCCCCAAGGAGGCTGTCCCTTGCCAGGGTTGACTGTCCCATAGGGGTCCTCTGGTGGGCGGCTGGGAACCCCGGTGTCTTACTGGAGGCCATGTGTTTCCTCTCCACTCGTGGCTGATTTGCCTGGGCTGCCTGGACCCCCCAACCCCAGTGTCACCGAGGAGTGTTGAGGTTGACAAGCCCCAGTACCTGACCTGTGAGCTTTGTCCCCAGGAGCCTGGGGAAAGGCCCACATCGGCTCACCCCACAAGGGCTGAGTCAGAACCCGAATTCTAGCATGGCCCCTGTTGACTCAGGGCCATGTGGACGCTGGGAAGGGGCCCTGGCTGGGGTACTCCTCACAGGGCCAAGTGACACATCCCCTCCCTGTGAACTGGTGGCAGCTTCCTGACTGGAGGCCTCTGTGGACCAGACCTCACACCCCACCCAGCCCCCTGCTTCCTGCTCCCTGCAGCATCTGAAAGATGCTGAGTTCACGGCTATTTTGAAGTGAGATCCAACCAGGAACCCAGAAGTTCAGGGCCCCCACCTTGACCTTTCTGCCTGACACCACCGCCCTCATCCCTCCCTTGGAGGCGTCAGTTCCAGGCCTCAGGGCCAAGGGGTGTGGAGGGCCTGAGAGAAATCGCCCTGGCTGGTCTGCTCCCCTGGGTGCCATTCCCATGTCCTCGGGGCAGCATGACCAGCCTGTGAGGGCTGGTCAGGCGTGTTCCAGTGCGACCTGGGGAAGTCGCCTGTGGGGACACTGGGGGCGGCGAGACACCCCGGCCTCAGGAACTCCTTGATGGCACTCAGGCCACTGGAGGCCGCCCCCAGGTCTGCCAGCGCTGACCGTCTGCTCCTCAGGCCTGCCCCCCATGACTCACCCTAGAGCCTCCTTCTCTGTTTCCTCACCAGCTGGGTCAGGGGTTGGATGGTGTACCCCAAACTTGTATGTCAGAGTCCTAACCCCAGTTCCTATGAATGTGACTGTGTTCAGAGATGGGTCTTTCCAGAGGTCGAGTTACGAGGAGGTCATTAGGGTGGCCCTAAAGCTATAGGACGGGTGTCCCTATAGAAAGAACGTCACGTGAAGAGAGAAGGGTGCACAGAGGCAAGGGGATGTGAAGACACAGGAGACGGCCGTCCTCACGCCAAGGAGAGAGGCTGGCACAGTCTCCCACACCTCCTCCGAGGAGCTTGGCGCCCGACAACTGAGCTTGGACTCCAGCCCCAGAGCCGTGCATCGGCGGACGCCAGGTGACTAGCGTCCAGTCCAAGGGGCCAGCACCATGGCCCCGGCCCACTGACCTGCCCGCCTCCTATGCGAGCCCTCACAGGAGGGCACTTGGCACAGCAGCGTTAGTACCATGCTCGCGCTCCTGCCGCCCTGCGAGACCCCGGCTCCCCGAGGACAGGGACCAAGCCGTGCCCACCTGGGCACCAGGTCTGTATGCTGGAGCGACGGCGCAGGGTGGGGTTCAAATGCCCCACTGGCCGCCAGGGTCGTGTTTCCGTGGCTGTGGCCGGACACTCCCAGCCTTATTCATCCTCCCAGAAACACAGGAGCAGCAGACAGCGGAGCCGGGAGCGCAGAGGCGTCCCGGAGGCGCAGGCCCAGGGCGGCGTTCTCTTCCCCGACGGCCTTGGCCCGGGGCCTTTCCTCCCGTCTCAAGCTCCTTAACTCTGGGGAGTCAGGCTCAGCCACAGGGAATGGGCACGCTGCCACTGAGCCAGCTCCTGACCTCCAGACCCGGCCCAGAGCCTGCACAGAGAGCCTTGCCGTGAATGCCCCACCCGGGGCTTGACAGGGAACCAGCTGGTGGCAGGTGGGCACACTGAGAGCACGTTCATCTGCTCTCCGCCCTCTGCGAGGGTCTGCCCTGAGACTCTGCATCCGGTCCTGTCCACTGCAGGAGCATGGACACCCCCCTGGGTCTCTCTCTTGCACACTGGAGTGGGCAGCAGACCTGCACATGTGGGCACATTGTGGCCGCCTTTCCATCAGCATCCTGTCATGGGGCCCAACCCCACCGAGTGTTCGAGGTTCCTGACTCCTGTTCAGGTTTCTGATATCCGGCAGGAATCGAGGGGGCAGCACCCCCAGCTCCCCAAGATGTGAGCGTGGTTTGAGTCCCAGCCTCACCCCTCGTTAGGGATTGTCGGCCTCCACGGAGGGCTGGGGCGGTGGTGGTGGAGACGCCTCGCTGGCCTGCACACAGACGCTGGTGGCGTGCTCTCCTGGTGAGGGGCTCCCGGCAGCCGGCTCCGTGACCCACAAGGCTGTGATCATGGCCCCCGGCAGCGGGCACGTCCAATGGCTGGCCTGAAGAACTTTGCCAGTGTGGATGTCCCCCGCGTGGGGGTCTCCATCCTCTGTGAGATGCTGACTCGCACCTGGAGCAGGAGCACAGCCCTGAGGAACAACGATGCAGACGGATCACGTTGTCCTGTGGATGTCTGAGCCCACTGTGGGGAGAGAGCGCATTGAAATGCCGGCACCTTCTCCTTCCCACTGCAGCTCTCCAGGGTCCAACATGGCAGCATGTCCTCGGTCTTCCCGGGAAGGACACTGATGTCCCCCAGGTGCTGTGAGGAAATTCACGTGGGAACAGCAACCACGTTGTCTGCACACTCACCAGAAGCCTGCCCACATCCCCCTGAGCACGTAAGATGCCATGGGTACCCTGTGAATCCCCACTACAGCTCTGGAGATCAGAGCCATGGGGCACCCCTCTTACGAAGAGGAAATGATGGAGAGTTTACACAGCCCGCCATGGCCGCCCGCTAGGACAGAGGCCCAGGAGGATGGAGCCTGGCTGACCCAGGCCGGAGCTGCAGCGGGACCCTGGGGGGTACGGGGTGAGCCTGTGGGCCGTGGGGAGAATGCAGAGGGGCGGCGCGGCTTCCCCACGTGCTGTGCGGCTGACCTCAAGCATATTCCCCGCCCGTCGAGTGCTTGAACCTGCCCATCCGGCCAGACTGAAGGACCACACCTGAGGTAGGGCCTGGCTGACCGGCCTCTCAGATCAGCTCCTTTCTGCACATGGGAAGAGGCTACTCCAGGCCCTCTGCACGGCGAGGCTGGTCTGCAGCTCCAGAGACCCACCCACTGCGTGGCGTCCCCCTCGAAGTGCCCACCCTCGCCCATGTGGCCCCATGTGGCCACACTCCATCACCAGCAGCTTCCTTCCTCCCTGAGCTGCAGGCTCCTGCCACTGAGGCCCAGGCACCTCTCCTGGGCTGCCCCCACTCAGGGCATGGCGCAGGGTGCCGTGTGCTCGCCCTAGGACCTTGCACTCGGGCAGCCTCTGCTCTGCTTCCGTGCTCCGCCTGAGTGCCTTAAGGATGCTTTCACGGTGACGCAGCCCTTCAGGAGCCTCTTCGGGGAGGGGTCACCACTCCTGTTCTTTCCTTCTTCCGGAAGTCATTCAGGAAGGGGGAGCAGGGACCTTTTGCAGGTGAAGCCCGGGGTGGGGTGGGAGCGGGGGAGACAACACCAGGGCTGGCAGCTGAGGGGTCGTCCCATCGCCTGAGTCCTGCCTCATCTCCCTGCTGTGTCTGTGTCAGGAAGCCTGGCTCCTGTCTGGTAAGAGGCAGAGGCCAGAGAGAACACATTCCACATGAGGGCCACCCCACAGCCCCATTGCTTCCCTCACTTCCCTCTGCTGAGCCGTTTCTGCAGCTGTGCTCCCCTCCTGGGGCTGCGACGCATGACAGTGCCTGGCGATGGTCGGCAGAGGCGATGTCATCTTTCACCCATGTGACGGTCCCCTCGCTCAGCGCTGTGGGGGGACCAGCCGGCAGCAGGGAAGCTGGCGTGTGGCCACATTTGCTGAGGACGGTCAGCGCCAAGTGCCCGCAACCTGGCCTAAGTAAACAAAGGGGCTGTCCACTCACAGCTGAGTCCCCAGACGCCGTGCCTGCACCCGCTATGCCCCGGGGGTCCGCTGCTCTGAGGGGCCGCTGCTGAGCCAGAGTCAGGCCAGAGCAGGAAGAAACCAACACCAATGGCCACACCGACCAACGGGGCCTGCATCAGGCCTGAGGCCTGTGAGCCGTCTGCCGGGTCCAGGGGTCCCTGCTGGCTCTGCGTCCTCAAGCCCAGGGAGCAGAGAGGGAAGAATGGGCCCTGGCCAGAGTGATGGGAGAATAAGCATTCAGAACCACCGACCTTATCCTCCTTGACCTCCTACTGTGCGCCAGGCCTTTACAGTTAGTCAGCAAAGGTCTGTGAGGCGCCTCCTGTTTGCCGGCCCTCCTGGAGGTGCTGGAGACCCAGCAGGCAGCAAGTCGCATCCTCACCTTCGTGGGGACTCCATTCCCCGTGACTCGGTTGGCGTGAGGTGGGCAGAGCCCCGTCCACAGACACGTGGCCCAGTGGCGGGGGAGCCACACCTCTCTGCTGCCTGCTGGATGGCTCACCTCCTCTTATTTATTTTGGGAAAAGCTTGCTCAGGAAGGGCCTTCAGACCTCAGACACGTCAGGGACACAAACGCCCAGAGCAGCTCCAGGGGCGGATTCGTCACAGGTCCTTCATGGGAAGAACGACCTCAGTGCCAGGAGGCCAGAGGACGCCGGGTCAGCTCCCGTGCACCCAGGGGAGGGCAGAGGGCGAGGGCACAGCCAGTGAGTCCAGAAGCCCCTTCGCAGCGGCTCCCGTTGACTACGGAGGTAAGAAGAGGTGGCCGTGGACGTGAGCTACCCTGAAGCTCCAGGGGAGGAAGGTCCTGATGACAAAGTGGCTGGAATGTCCAGACGCGGCCAGTGGGGCAGAGAACACTGGTACCAGGAGCTTCCGAGGCCGGGGGCTGGGTGGAGACGGGGCCGCATCAGCCTCTCTGATAGCGCCATCCCGCCCCTCTGGACCTCCGGGGGACCCTCAGCATCTCGGGGTCCCTGCTGCCCCCATCCCAGGAGCGATTCCCCCAGCAGCAGGGGCCCTGGGCTGTGGGCGGGGTCTCATGACTTTGAGAAAGAACAGTGGCTCTGGGTCCTGGGCTAGAGACCGTGGCCCAGTCGGTCATCTTCACTCCAGCCGTGGGCTCCCCGCCTTAGACCCACCACTAGCAGAAGCTGCTTCACCAAGGATGCGTGTGGCCAAGGAGCCGATGCGAGAGCACAGACCTGCATTCACATCTGTGGGGGCTGGGCTCCACCCAGGTGCTCCAGGTGAGATGTCCCCGGGACACCCTGTGCCTCCCTTTGGTGGTGGCGTTTGGGTTCCCATATGCAGCTGCTCCCCGACAGCATCCTCACAGCCTCCTTGTCGAGCTGACAGATGCACGTGGCATGTTAGGGTCCCGTTCCCAGCGCCCATTCCCTCTGCATCCCCAGTGCTGCAGGGGCGGCACAAAGTCTCGGGGTTGCCTCCGTGCTGCCCAGACGTCCCCTGCCCCCTCTGGGGAGGCATGCACAGTCTCGGGGGAGCGGGCGGTGGTGGGCATCACTGGTCACTCAGGATCCAGGTGGGACGTGCACAGAGGGCACTGGGAGGCTGGGCTCTGGGAAGTGGAGTGGGCCAGTCACACAGGGGGCTTCCAGGGGGCTGGTATCCCCTCCCTCATGCTCATTCTGCCCCATGGTCACGGCTGAGCCCCTCCCAGCAGGGAGATCATGTGCCACTACCACAGTCACTGCTGGTCTGAGATGGTACAGCAGAGTGGGACCAACCTGGAGGCAGGTTTGCAGCTCAGGGGAGTGGTGGTGCCTCCCCCAGCAGGCGAGGCTGGTTCCCCAGGGCCTGGGGCTGACTCCCAAGGCCTCCCATCCCCCCCTCACTCTGGTTATCTATAGAGCGTAGAGCAGGCTCCGGTCTGGCTGTGAACTTCTTGGGGCCTGTCGCCCCTCCCTGGTTTGGTTTCTCAAAGGTCAGCAATCTCCCCAAGCTGAACCAGAAGTGTTTTCTCACAGATTTAAGAACTATGAAAAGAAAATGAAAAAGCCCATAAAAAGTGACTGAATTTAACTACATCTGAAGATCAAAAAAAAAATATGGCACAGCAAAAGGAAAGAAAATCAAAATTAGAGACAAGTGAGAGACTGGAAACAATACCTGTGGAGCATGGGAAGGGGCGATGTCAGTCATACCTATTTTTTACAACTCTTACAAACCAGTGAAAACACTTCAAACTCAAGACAAGATATAAATATGTAATTCAAAGAAGGAAATGCAAGTGGCCAACAAGCAGATGAAAAATTGCCTGATGTCACTGGCAACGGGAAATGCAAACCGAAAGGGAGGCCAACCTGACAATCAGGTGGGCACACACCAGGTGGCCCATCCCCAGGACGGCTCTGGTCCCAGCAGAGAGGCCCCGGGTGTGAAGGCCTTGACGCAGCTCAGCGGCCCCCTCTCTCTTTTCCGTACACTTCTGTGTGCTGCCTTAAAAGTCTTTGTGTGTGTGTGTGTGTGTGTGAGGAAGATTGGCCCTGAGCTGACATCTGTGCCCATCTCCCTCTCCGTTATGTGGGACGCTGCCACAGCACAGCTTGATGAGTGGTGCTAGGGCTGCAGCCGGGATCCGAACCTGCGAACGCCAGGCCACTGAAGCAGAGCAAGCAAAATTAACCACTACACCACCAGGCCAGCCCCTTAAAAGTCTGTTTTGAGTTGACTTTGAGTCTGGTTTCCAGGGACAAACAATCAGAATCCACAACTTCATGACAACGGGTCCCTAGGAGGCCCAGGTGGCAGGGTCCTCCTTCTCCCACTCTTTAAACAAAATCCTCAACAGGGGTGTGGCAGAGAGTGCCGGCTGCTCAAAAAGCCAACGTGACCATAACTCAGAGGGATCCAAAAACAATAAAAGTCAACAAGGATACGCCATGGGACAGAATGGGAAGTGGGAAGTCCCACCTTCTGCTTCCTGGGGGCACGGAAGGGGTTTCAAGGGGCAGGAAACACTGAGTCAGATGCCCCCAAATCATGGGAGCCCCTACACTGCCGAGACTCTGGAAGTGGGGTCAGGCGAGGACTAGTATCTAGACCCCACGGAATGAAACGACAGGGCAGTCATTGGGAAGACGCAGCGGACGGTGTCGGACTCTCGCTCCAAGTGTAAGACGGAGTCTGTGACTGCACGTGGATTCCTTCTCAGTTTGGGGGAAAATAGCCCTTGGGGGCCTTGACAGAGCCAAGAGCCAAGGCGGCCAGATGTGAGGACACAGACCAGGAGCCCGGCTCAGCCCATGAACTGGGACCCAGAGGGGGAGCTGGGAAGTCTGAGGCCTCGCAGGCCCTCGTGGAGGGGTCAGGAGACGCCCCGGGAGCCATCTCTGGGGTCCCGTGACATCAGGAGGGGCTCCCCGTGTCATGAAGAACAGATGGATCTGCTGCGGTCTGTCCTTGGCGGGCTGTTTCCTCGTTCTCTGCCCTTTCCTAGAAGGGCAGGGAGCAAAGCTGTGTAATGTTTACAATTCTGCAAGAACGTCTTATTGGTGTAGAAATCCTTCCTTCTTGTTTTTTAACTGTTTCAGTTAAAAAATAGAAAAAACTGCTTACCTCATATCAGCCTAGAGGGTCTGGTGGCCAGGCCTGTGGACTGCAGTTTCTGCCACTAGCGTGCCCAGAGGACCCAACGACCTTTCTCCTCCAAAGGGTCACGGCCCCGCCGGTAGAGGTCCCGTTGCAGGGCACAGGGACCCAGAGCACGGGGCATCTCCCCCGAGGAGGAGAGGAGGATGAGGGAGCAGAGCTGCCAACAGCCGGATTTGGTGGCCCGCATTTTGCAGGAGACGAAGGTTTGCCCCCTTGTCTGGAAGCCCTGTGTCTTTACAGAACCAACCCTGAGCAGGCAGCAAAGGTTAGGCAGGCACAGGTGCGTCCCTCACACAGCCTGCCGCTTCTCACTGCTCTGCTATGTGAACGCCCCCGTCTGCCCACCCGCCCCCACCTCCAGTGGGGTCACCGACCCTCACAAAACGGTGTGTGTGTGTGAGCTCCTGGGCATGGAGAAGTTGTGGCGCCGGGTTTGGGGTCTGGGCCTTCGTGAAGCAGAACCAACCCAGGGGAAGAGACAGGGGCCTGGGATCAGGACAGCATGGAGTCCTCCAACTTCCTGAGGTCACAGGAGCCAGAGGGGAGTTGGGGGTGTCTAGCCAGCTTGGGAACCTCAGGGAACCCCGTGGCAGCCAGATGGGAGGTGTCGACGAAAATAATCCATAACCAAACTATAAATGAAAATTTAGGAGAGTTTATTCTGAGCTTAAATCTGAGGATTATAACCCGGGAGAGTCTTTCCACAAAGGAACAGAGCACTCCAAAGAAGTGGGGGGGTATACAGGGTGGTTATATACCCTCAAAGAGTATGTTTCACATATGATTGAAATGTCCCTTTTACAATAGTCTCGAGGCTGCTCTGTCAGCACAGCAATTGATGGAAACAGCAGATAGGCCTGCAGTCTCGGTGAACCCCGCAGGGTGGCAAGTCTGTTGCCTCAAGCTGGGCGGTCACAGATGAGTGGTGCAATCAGTTCCCAGCCTAAAGAAAGATGCTTAATCTTTAAGGCGATACCAACATTGGGAGGGGGAGGGAAGTTGCACCTTTAAATCAAAATGTCTAAGCAGATATACAATGCATGCTCAATGGCCACAGTCAGGCCCTTTTGGAAAAACAAAGTCAGGCCAAATTAGGTTTATACCAAATGGCTTCCTCATATACTCCAATATATCCTATTGCTTGCCATTTTTACTTGTCAGCCTGTTGAGGAAGATTAAACGGCAGAGTGGAAAAGCCCGTTGCCCATCCTTCTAGCACGTGCCTCAAGGTCCAGGAGTGGTGGGGAGTGGGGCTTAAACTCAGGAGGAGCAGGTGGGGGACATAGAGAGAAGAAAAGTACCTGGAGTGATGAGGATTTTTAGGCTGCTTAATTTTAAAATGGTTTATGATGAGGATTTTAGGCTGGTTACTTTTAAAACTACAGATGAGAAGCAGGCTCCGAGGACTGGAATTTTGCTTGCCCTTCTGAGAAGCATTTGCGTTTGTGAAGGAAGGGGGGTGACCTTGTAGGGACCCGAAATTGGCCACCCCAGGATATGTCTCTTTGGCATCGGGATTGTTTTGGGCTGATTGCTTTCGATAAACTGGGACAGGGAAGGAGGCTCTGGGGAATGGAACTTGCCCTTGTTGGGACACATTTACATTTGTAAGGTAAATCTCTACCTGTAAAACGTGCCTCCCTCTCTGTAGCAGGAAGAAGAGGAGAGATGACCTTGTCCCTAGAAGCTCTTAATGGGGAAGGCAAGAACTTAAGTTGGTTGCTGTCTAGCAATCTCATGTAACTGGTTTAGGGTGGTGGTGTCTAACCTTTCCAACCTTTACTTAATCCGATTTGATTCTTGTCTAAAAGTCATGGGATCACCCAATGACCAGACCCCACCTGCACTGATACCATTTTAACTTTTTTTCATGTTCTTTCCTTTGTCTTGTAAAGAAATGAATCATATACCTATGCCTTAAATTTAGCCCTAACCCTCAACTCGGGGCAGCAGCAGGAGCTCTGACTGCCCATGGGTCCTGTCCCCATGCTACACTATTCTCTAAATAAAAGAGCACTACTGCCAGATCTTAAGAGTCTAAGAAATCTTTCTTTCGACTCCTCGGCTCACCAACCCCGCATCATGGAGGACCTTGGCCAAGCCCCCCGAGGCGAGAGGGGGCAGAGCAGCAGAGCAGGGAGTGATCCAGGAGAGGGGCGGGGCAGGGCTCAAGACACCCCAGAGGGGCAGCACGGGCTCTGACTCCTGCTAAAGAACCGAGTCTCATTGGTGGCAGACTTCCACATCCACAGCCCTCATGGCTCTCACAGTCCCAGGTGTGGGACCACCCCCCCCCCGCCCCGAAATAAACATCTGTCAGGGAACGTTGAGAAAGAACTCAAAATGGTGTAAAACAGGTTACTGGTGCCCTGTCTAACTTCCCTCCGGAGTTCTCCTTGTATTTGAGCAATTTTGCATCCCTTTGCTTGTAGAAACTGATAGTGATGCAAATGCCTCTCCTCTGTAGAAATGCAAAAGAATTTGTCTGGCGAAGATGCAGTGATCCTTGCCCTCTGGGTGCCAATCGACCAGTCTTTCATCTTTTAATGAATGTATTTCAACATCCCTGATTGGATTCTCCTTCAAGCCAGTTTTCAATACCTTAATGGCTCTCTTATTAACCAAAGAGTTAAATAAATTCTTTGATACTTTATACTTTTTTGAGAAACATCTTTTAATACATGCTTTTCTGCACACGGTTCTGGACAAATTAGAAACAAGTCGTAGATGGAACCGGGACAGCACGTCCGTCACTGACAAAGCAGGGTTGAAGGAGGTGGCTCCGCATCCAACAGACTCACCTTCCAGGACGCCTGTGCTGATCCAGCTGCCCTCCCAGGAGAGGGATCTGGGAGCTCACTTTCCCTGGAGAAGGGCCCCTCCCAAGAGCACGAGGTGCAGAGGCCAGATGAGCAAGCACCATTTCCAAACTCACCCACCAGCTAAGCCTCTCCTGGTCTCCAGGGGGAGGAAGTAAGTGGCAAGAGATTGTCACAAGTTGAGGCATGTGGGGTAACTATTTGGGTTCAAAACTGATTCAGCTTGAACGAAAAAGGCTGACTTACAGCCTGTCAAACACACGTTTGATATCTGCTTAACCACTAAAGTAAAGAATCCTCTCCGAGGATAAGAATGCAGACATCCCCTCCTACGCCCTATTGGTAACGCCCTATTCCTGACGCCCTATTCATGACTCCTGGATTAGTCTCTCTCCTGGCATCAGGGTCACGTTGATATGCTAATTTGCAACTGAATACGTCTTTGAAAATGCATCCTGGGTGTGTTTAATGTATGTTCTTTGTTCTAAAAAGACTTAAGCCTGTAGTGAAACTCGTGCTTCTCTGGAGGCCTTCTAAGGCCTTCCAGGGTTATGATCCTCACTCTGGCTCATGATAAACTCACCCCAATTTTGATTTATAGCTTGGTTATGGATTATTTGCATGGACGTAAGAGGCCAGGGTGGGGGAACCTGCAAGATGGGGCTCCACCCACCTGGAAGCAATCAGGAGTGGGAAAAAATTTCCCTCCAGACAAAGGACGCTCACTACCTGCAGCATCTGAGGTGGAGATGAGGGCTAAGTGACCACTCGTGACAGTGGATGATGAGGATTATTTTGGGCTGGTTACTTTTAAAAACTGAAGACAGGAAGGAGGCTCTGAGGAGTGGGATTTGCTTGCCCTTTGATGAGAGACATTTGCATTTGTGAAGGAAGTCTCCATGCCTCCCTCTCTGCACCAGGAAGAAGGGGGATGGCCTTATCTCGGGAAACTCTTAATGGGAAAGGCAAGGACTTAAGTTGTTTCCTGTCTGGTAACCTCATGTAACTAACACCCACCCCCCTCCCCCTCACCCGGCAACATCTTCCTTTGTCTTTAGCTGAGGATAATATTTAAGGTGGTGGCTTTAGCCATTTACTTAATCTGGTTTGATTCTTATCTAAAAGTTATAGGACCACCCAGTAACCAGACCCCACCTACCCTGATACCATTTTAACAACTCTTTTTATATATTCTTTCTTTTGTCTCATAAAGAGATAACTCACATACCTATGCCTTAAATTTAGCCCTACCCTCAACCCATGTTTGCGGCAGCTCTGACTGCCCATGGGTCCTGTCCCCATGCTATTCCACACTATTCTCTGAATAAAGGAGCACTACTGCCAGACCTTGAGAGTCCAAGAAATCTTTCTTTCGACTCCTTGGCTCCCCGAGCCTGCATCAGTGGGGACTTTTGTAATCATCAGGCTGAGGATGAGGAGACTGATGTGGGCTTGGCGAGCCGAGGAGTTGAGAGAAAGATTTCTTGGACTCTCAAGGTCTGGTAGTAGTGCTCCTTTATTCAGAGACTAGCATGGGGACAGGACCCATGGTCAGTAAGAGCTGCAATGGGTTGAGGGCAGGGCTAAATTTATAAGGCGTTGGTATGTGAGTTATTTCTTCACAAGACAAAGGAAAGATCAGGAAAAAAATTGTTAAAATGGTATCATTGCAGGTAGGGTCTGGTTATTGGGTGGTCCTATAACTTTGGATAGGAATCAGGTCAGATCAGGTCAGGATGTCCTATGCCATGATGTAGATCAGTATGTAGGGCAGGACGCCTTGGGCTTCTCTCCCTGGGAAAGCCTTGATCCTCATCATAAACCCCCCCAAACCCATTTGGCCCCAAAATCCTTTGGGGATATGGATGATGGTCAATCTTCTGTAACTAATTCCGGCTGTATTAGGTCATGGAGCTGTCCCTGAATGGGGCCATAGAGGTACACATAGAAGGTTCAGTGGACTGGAAGCCTGCGCCGGTGGAGTCGAAGGCTGACAAGGTATACAGACCCTCTAGAGATGAGAGAATCATTTGATGAGAAGTGATCCAGGAGGCGAAACTTTGTTAACATGCGGAAGACAAACTATGAAATAGACAACAAATTATAATAAATACAAGCAATGTGACTAACCCAATGAATAAGGCTTTGATAGTAGTCCAGAAACCTGGACCTGACCAGGAGTCCAACTGAGCATTTAGGGATAGGGGAGAGTCAGACGTGGATTTAATTTGGTGGCTCATGTCAGATAGGAAGCTAGAGATATTTTGACCACATTCAGTTTTTATAATGGCACAAGTGCCCCCTGTGCTGCCGTCAGGACATCCAGTGCCATTCAGTTTTGGAGGACTGCCTTACGCATTTGGGACACTTCTAAATCCAGCAGCGAAAGGCTATGCTGCGTATCATTTAATGCCTTCATAGTAAATTTGTTTAGAGCTTCCATGTGCCAGATGACACTTTCAATTCCTAATTGGGGAAGGAAAATTGAGGCAAGGTGGTCATACCAGTGGAAGACAGAGCGGGTCCAGCGCTGTTGCAGGTTGGGTAGGTTAGCAGGAGGAGATATAGTAAATGTTGTTCTACCTTGCATCTAGATGAAGCCTAGGGAGCATCGTACAATCCATCCAGGTGGCAGCCAAGGCCATAAGTTGGAGCCACATAACCACTGAGTGCCATTAGGGGCTAACCAACGTATGCTGGGCCATCTACCCCAGTCAGTCCCAAACCAATCAGTATTTTTAAGGCTATGATATGAGAACACATGTAAGAGGAAGTTTGTCCCATAGGTTGGGTGCTATTAGGTCACGTATCACAGGTGTGATCGCTTTGTTCCCCAACATGGAGTGGCCTTATGACTGAGTTGACCACTAGTAAGAGTGAGCCAAATATATTCATCCCAAATTTTATATAGTCCATCTGGTGTGTATTGATACGTTGGGGACTTTACCTTTGGAACTTGTTGTTTACGATCCACCTGTGACAAGGCAAATCTAGTTGTTATTTGGGAAATAAAGTTGAAGGAAAAGCTTTGATTGCAGCCAGGGAGCTCCCAGGTGTCAGAGACAGATGGCCACAAGGAGACATTATTATTAGTAATAAATGAATCTTGTAGAAGAGAAGAGCTAGAATCTAATATCCATGAATGTGTACTATAGTTTCCACTGAGACATAATTTTTCTCTCTAAAATCACCCTCGTTTTTATAAAGATAGTCAAATTAAGATTAACTGGTTTGCAAGATAAGTGTAGTTTCAATAAAACTTGGTCCAATTATTTACGTAAGTGCAACAAGAATAACAATTGATCATACACGCTCTTTTAAATCTTTGCTGAAATCTTTTTGTGAGGAATCTCAGATGGAACTTGAAAGCCTCTTGAGGCCAGAAAAGCCAAGCCAAGGACTTGCCATCAGATTCTGCCTGCAGTACCTCCAGATTTGGGTGGATTCCTCTCTTCTCAAGGTCCCCCAAAATATTTCGAGGTTCCTTGCACCTGCCAGATAAGCAAGCTTCCTTACTTACCAGGTAAGATTGGCAGAATCTCTGTAAACAAGGTACCAGGCCCATATTTCCAAGTGGCTTTATTCCGGAGAGTCCAATCTTTGTTCCTGAAAGTCTGTCTTGTCATATCTGAGCCTGTATGTTTCTCTCAAATATGACATTCCAGTCAAAGCCTTGGTAGGATAACCAATGTGTCCTGTTATAAGGAGAACAGATTCTTATTGAACTTATGCAAATAACTAGATTGCCACAAAATAACCATACTCACTCACAAAGAGTTTCCAAATTTTGGAAGGATCAGGTAGGGAGAAAAAGATAAATGTTTCAGTTCTGCTCACAAAGGTATAATTTCACCAAATTGCTATAAGTCGTAGTTAGCATAAGAGAAAAGAGAAAAAGATTTCCTTAAATCTGAGAAAACAAAACAAAACATCAAAAAATCAACACTATTTCAAACAAAAGTCATAAAAATTATAAGCATCCTCATCAGTTAATACAGTCCTGTGTAATGGGTTCTTGATCTTAATCTTCTGTTAGCAGTTTTATGAGGTCATCAGTTTCTCCATTAGCATTCTGTAATTTCTCACCCAGTTCAGTTTTATCATCTGAAAGTTTATCAGAAACCTGTATTCTAGAATCCTGTGTCAGAATTCTTTCCATGAATTTCTCTGAAGACGAAACATATTTGCAAAAGCAAAAAGCATCAGAGTAAAACACCAACTATCTGCAAATGACAAAAAACTCAAAAGGGCAATTGACAAAGAAACTTGGGTACTTCTGCAACATACAACACCTCTAGACAATAACTAAAATTATGGTTGACAACCAGGACAGATCAGAATTTTAGGAATGCTATATAATTTTAAAACATTTATATCAATAGCATTCACCCACATAATACCACCTAAGAAAGTTTATCACCACTTATTTGACAATGCTTCCCATGTAAGTTAATAGACCAAATAAGCCTAATTAGTTTAGTATTTTCCTCCTTATAGGAAGAGAGAGCAAATTTCTCTGAGAGGTCTCAGTGTCCCTCTGAAAATCCTCAGAGAAATTTTCTTCCTTCTACCAGGTCAAAAGAAAGTCTTCATTCAGGATTTGAATTTTTTTTTTGGAGGGAGAAGTTTGTCAAAAATATCAAAAGCTTTTAAAACACTCGTTCAAATAGGAAACAATGCTCATTGTGAAACACTGCTCAGGTATCTATTCAAAGTGACAACAGAACCAGTCAAGAGCAGTTAAAATGGTAAAAAAGTCTTAAGAGACCTCTTTCTTTCTGAATCTAGGAAATTATTTTAGCAAAACACAGGTTTTCTGTGTTTTAGGTAGACTTAGAGCAGGCCAAAAGCTCAAGAAAATTATCCTTTTGAGAGAGAACTAAATTTTAATTTTTGCACCAGCTTATTTTTAATATCAAAACTCATTTAAGGGCCAGCCCTGTGGCCGAGTGGTTAAGTTCATGCACTCCACTTTGGCGGCCCAGGGTTTCACTGGCTCGGATCCTGGGCGCGGACATGGCACTGCTCTTCAAGCCATGTTGAGGCAGCGTCCCATATGCCACAACTAGAAGGACCCACAACTAAAAAATATACAACTATGTACCAGGGGGCTTTGGGGAGAAAAAGGAAAATTAAAATCCTTTTTAAAAAAACTCATTTATTTAATTGGATTTACTTTAATCTTAGCCAACTTGACCAGGCATAACTTGACCTTTCTGAATTTCTCTTTCACAAACCTTCTACTACTTTCTTTTTGCATTCAGAATTTTCCCCCTGATTTCTTTCTTCCCTTCTAGTACTTTAAGACAAATTTATCTTTTCTAACCCAGCAAACAAAAATACTTTCATTCTTTATACCCTTTTTACTGAAAACATACATTCTTACTTTCCTTGAATATAAAGCTGTTTTCCTTATTAATTTCCAGTAGCTTTAATTACATATATTAATTGGAATTTTTAAACCCTTACAGACCCTAGTAAAAACTTAAAAACTAAGCAATTATGAACCACCTTTTATATCAGCATTCTAAACTTTTTTCATAATTTCTAGGAAACATGCTACATCACAGTAATAAAACACAGGCATGTTTGCTAATAGACCCAGACAACAATTAGCCTCTCTGCAATAAAAAGCCAAAAGTAGATACACTTAGCAATATTGTTTCAGTGTTCCATCCTATCAAAAAATGATCCAGATACTCAACAGATTTTTATCATTTAACTTAACTGGGCAAAATTCTAAAGTTTTAAGTTACCGAAAAGTATTTGGAAGCTGTTTTTTCCCCAAGTATACAGACCATAAAACATAATTATTGTACCCACAAACTCTTACCCATTCTCATCTATCTAAATCATTTGTTTCCAGCAATTATCTTCATATTACCCACAAAAACTTCACAAGAGGTTAGACAAAATTAGCCATGATTTAAAGCTATTATTTTGCTGATGAATTTCTAACAGGCAACGTAAGCTTATTTGACTAGTAAACCCAGGCTGCACGTCTGCATCATGTCCAAATACCGACAACTCTGAGGGCAAGACTATTTCAATCAAACCAACAATTTAAACAAGCTTTCATTTATCAAAGGTTAGCTCACATTCACGTTAACTTAAAAGACATTGGGTTAATTTTTATCACATTTAGAATTTACCTAAGTGTTTACTTTAGGCCAATTAAACAGAGCTCTTGATTTTGGCCACACCATCCAGAGGTAAAATATCACACACATATAACATACCTACAGACACACATACACAGAATCTCCAGAGCTGTTGTTTTAAAATTACTGCCATAAATCAAGCACAGTGATACAAAGCTCACTAGTTATGAATCCAAATTTTGCTTTGAGCCTTTTACTAATATTTGTGGAGAAGACACTCAAGATGGTAGATTTTTGGTGCAGATACTCTTATGGCCGTTTTTTTGGCTTTTTCTCCTCCCCCCCCCCCCCC
>NC_060275.1:120015266-120037886 GCF_021613505.1 Equus quagga
CCCCCCCCCCCCCCCCCCCCCCGCCCCAGTCTTAGGAATTAGTGATGGGCTAGATATTGCCCAGAAGGTTTGCAAGATCTTTGAGATGAGGGAAATGGGTGGAACCTGAACGGCCTCCAGAGCTGCTTTTCCAGTCTTACGAGGATTTCCCAAGGACAGTTGCTCTTGGTTTCTCAGAAACTGGGTTGTGACTCGAATGACATTATAGGTCCAACTGCATCATAAAGGCACAAAGAAACCCCTCAAGTTTTCTCCAAGATGGAGTTTCCAGGGCATAACCCAACCAGTTGAAAGTGTTTCCAATTAATTAAAATGCACCCCAGGGGTGAGCCTTCGCAGATGCTTGGGGCGTTCCCCATACCAGTAAAGCCAGTGTCTGCCTGACAGCAGCTGGAGAAGGGTTCAGAGCCTGACTGAGGGCATCAATACCGTTACAAGATTTAGTCAAGTCCCGCTCAGCTGGGGCACTCAGTCCCTGAGCCAGCACAAGGCGAGCCAGGAAGCAGGAGGCAAAGGCCTGGAGCTGGCTGGGGGCCAGGGCTCCTAATGCTGGAGCTGAGAGTTAAGTCCATGGCAAAAGGTTTAAGCTTTCAGTTTTACAGAAGGTCCAGGTTCTGCTCAGGTCCAGTCTGAACTTAACCCCGACTTGGTGAGAACAGAGGAGGTGATGAACTAGAGAGACAAAGAAAGGAGAAGAAGAGATCAAGCCTCGCCCTCACAGCCTCTTCCCGAGGGTGATCAAGACGAGGGTCACACCACAGTTCCCATGCCAGGGCACACACCCCTGGCAGGACAGTTCACAGAATGAGTCACAGGTCTCCTACCCTCATAACCGACTCAGTAGGGGCCTCAAATACTCAATAAGTCAACAGCCAAGAGCGGGTACCCCACTTGTGGTCGCCAGGATGATCAGGCCCAGAAACCAGAGTGGAGGGGTTCCCAGGGGTGGAAGTTTTGACTCTTTAAAGATTTCTCTGTTTCTTGGTTGCAAAGCTCAAATGGAGCCCAAAATGGCCACTGTAACATGAAGAGAGATGAAAGAAAAGGGTCCATTACCTTGAAAATCCCCCCTGAACCTAGGGCAGCGTCCTACCCATTGTTCCTCCTGTGGGGTTCCTATAGCAAGGGGTGATGGGGGCGTCCCCCTGCATTGCATCCCTTGTATACCTTCCCTGTTATGCCTGGCAGTAACAGGTGCCTGATGAATGGTTCCAGAGATAAAAGAATAGAGAAAAACAGTGAGGAATTTTCCGCCAGTCTGGGGGACATTCTACCCAATTGTGTCCTGGAGCCGTTCTCCCAAGAAGGGGTTCCCCTACTCAACCAAAGTTTAGAGTTTCATACTTTCCTTGAACCGGAGTCCAAATTGGGCCTTTCCCGAGGTTCAGAGTGTGGTCAGGAGCCATAGGGAGGGATTCCAAGCCAGTCTTAGGAAAAGAAACCTGTCAGGGGAGTCTTGGAGTTTGGCGACCGTGCTAATGACTTAAGTGGTCACCCAGCGCCCATGTAAAATTTCTGTATTAGAGCTAGGATAGGAAGGAATGGATTAATTCGTTCTCTATCACCCTCAGGCTTAAGGTACTGATTCTCTTCAGGGTGAATGCCATGGTTTGCCCCACAGAGTAGCCATGGGCAGCAAATGTGGATTCATACACCTGTCCGAGAAGGTTCCCAATGAAGAAGTGAATTTAGATCTATCCTTGAAAAAGGGGAAGCACAAGGAAGAAAAGGGCACTTGCCAGAACTTCAGCACACAAGCTGGTGAAGCAAGATCCCTGTATGTGGCCACCAGAAGAAATGATGCGGGCTCAGCAAGCCGAGGAGTTGAAAGAAAGATTTCTTGGACTCTCAAGGTCTGGTAGTAGTGCTCCTTTATTCAGAGACTAGCATGGGGACAGGACCCACGGGCAGTAAGAACTGCAATGGGTTGAGGGCAGGGCTAAATTTATAAGGCATAGGTATGTGAGTTATTTCTTTACAAGACAAAGGAAAGATCATGAAAAAAATTGCTAAAATGGTATCATTGCAGGTTGGATCTGGTTATTGGGTGGTCATATAACTTTGGATAGGAATCAGGTCGGATCAGATCAGGATGTCCTATGCTTCCAAGAGGGTGATGTAGATCGGTATGTAGGGCAGGATGCCTTGGGGTTTTCTCCCTGGGGCAGGCTTGATCCTCATCAGAGACGACTGGCATTCAGTGGGTGGGGCCAGAGTCTGCTGGACAGCACCCAAAAGGCCAATATGGTCCCTTGAGAAAGGCTATGATATGGTCACATACAGGGAACCCTGAATCTAAGAGCCTTCTCAGTGAGTCCTGGTACCTTGCGCTCCGGATTGTCTTCTCAGGGAGGGTGTGGCTCAGACAAAAGCCAACAGCGAGGCTGGTGGAATTAACGTGGATTTAGTTTTGATGACCTCAGTATGTGCCTTGGACGCACCACCTACTGCGGGGCCACCGAGTCTGTTTACTCCTGAGAAAACAGTGGGGACAATAACAGCAGCCGTGGAAGGTGCACCAGGCACGTTACAAACAGCAGATTCTGCAGAAATGCCACCACCTCCTTTCTTTTAATGATGGAGGTGTACACCTGTCCCGTTGACAACTAGAGGTTTTCAGGAATGCAGCTGAGCATCTCTGCAAATTCCCTTCATCAACTGTGCCTGAATAACCATGAGGTCGTTTATCCCCAAGGAAAAAATAACCTCTCCGGGGTCAGCCTTTGACTCCCGGAATTCTTATCAGACACAATCATCCAAGCTCCCGTCCTCCTAGGACCTGGAAAAGAGGCCAGGCCCAGGTGAGGTGTGTGAGCCCATCCGATGCCCCACCTCACCTCCTCCCTCCTCTCGTCCCCAAACAGGAGTCCCTTGACGCCCCTCAGTCACATGCAAGGGAACCAGTTCCCACACGGAGTCAAACAGGGGTGTCTTCCGTCCCCATATTTGCTCAGACGCAGCCTCAAGCATCTTAGGCCAACTGAAGAGCAGGAACAAGCAGATCCAGCGACTGCTACGAACCACACAGGGCACAGGGCTGCAGGCAGTTTTCGTGACAGAAACACCACTTATAGCGAATCTGCAGCTGAGTATCAACCACATCCACGTGGAGTGAAGCAGGAGCTTCATCACGTCACCGAGTGCCATGTCAACGAGCACCAGTCACACGACACTCAGTGCTGTGTTTCTTGCTCCCAAAGAACACCAGATCTTTAGATGATTGCCTCGGTCTGTTGGGGCTGCTTTAACAGATTACCACAGACTGGGCCACTCATAAATGACAGACATTTATTTCTCTCCATGCCCGAGGCTGAAGTCCAAGGCCAGGGTGCTGGCCTGGGGCCGTAAGGACCCTTCCTGCTTGCTGGCCTCTGCGTGTGTCCTCACGCGGCAGAAGGGCCGCCTTTATAGGGACACTAGTCACTAACCCCATCCACGGGGCTCCACCCTCACAACCTAATCACCTTTCCAAGCCCCACCTCCAACACCACCACCCTGGGTGCAGGCTTCAAAATATGAGTTTGAGGGGGACACAAACATTCAGTCCATAGCAATTATTACCAGTAAAAATAAGGACAGACTCACAGAGGACGATGGCTTTCTCCAGCCCTTCCCTTTCCTACCAGAGAGCTGGGATTCCTCACCAGGGATGGTGACCACAGAGGGTGGGGTGCAGGAGAAACAAGGACCCATCACCAACCGGAGCGAGGAGCCAGCTTCCCACCCTTCTCTCTTCAAAGACCAACGTTGCCTGTCCTCTTCTCTCTTTCTAGAGCTCCAATGGCTCGTGTGTTGCATTTTCTCCTCATTGCCTCTGTCTCTTCCTTATTTTTCCTCCTTATGTCCCCATGATTCACTTCGTATATTTTCTTCTAACCTATTTTCCAGTTCATCAATTCTTTTTTCAGCTATGTCTAAGTGATTGCTAAAGCCATTCGCTGAGTTTTAAAATTTTGCTTATTGCAAATTTTTTTAGTTTTGAGATTTCTTTTTCTTGTCATTTTTAATTCCTTGTTGAAATTCTTAATCTTGACTTGTGGCGTTTTTTGTCCTTGCACGATGTTCTTTTGAAACCCACCTCCAGGAAGTCCTGTATCTGGACTCTTGTGTGGAGGTTTCTCACTGTCGTTTCTCCTTCTACTCTCACACTGCCATCCCCCCACGTGTGCCTGGTTATTTTTTATTTTTTGCCTGTCATTCTATTTGCAATGTTTTGGAAGGGGAATTCGAGGCCAGAATGATGTCATGCTCCTCCAGAGAAAACAGGAGCATGAGTGAGCTGACAGCCCAAAAAGACAGAAGCCAATGGGGGCCCCGATGTGATCGTTACTGACTTTCTCTCCCCTTGTTATGTTTACTGAGAGACAGCATCGCAGGTGTGAATTCTCAGGGGCAGGCAGGCTTCTCTTTTGACAGTTTAATAGAGAACGTCAATTGCTTTGGTCTGGAAACATCAGATCAACAGCCACGTCTCCATAAGAGAAAGCGTTAGGGGAGGATACACTGACCCGTGAAACGGTTCAGATCCCTGACACCTGGTGTTCTGGGGTCACATGTGCCTGGGGCCACTTCCTGTGGACAGAGCAGCCCAGGGGAAGGTGGGCATCACACACCAGGCCCCAGCGAAAATGAAGAAAGAGGTGTTTCTCCTCTTCATGACATCCTGGGGGAGAGCGTTGAGGGTGGGGGTTATTTGCCCTGAGAAAGGAGCCGCCTGTGGCCGACTGCCCGGTCTAGGAGAGGAAGAGCTCCCTTCCCTCAGAGGAAGTGCGGAGCATCCCCAGCGAGGCCGCCGGCTTCCAGAGAATGTGACCCATTGCACAATGCCCACCTGGTTTCAGCTGAATTAAAAGCCTTCAGCTCCGGTTCTGGACTTCCTCCTCTCCAAGACTTCCTGGAACACGCAGCCCGTCATCTCAACCTCCTGCTCTTGAGGCTGGTGAGCCTTAGGGCAGAGCACCTGCCATCAGAGGAAACGATGCTTTTCTCACCCCTGGAACCAGGGGCTGAGCTGGTGGGGCCAACCATCCCAGTGTGCTGGGACAGAGCGGTTTCCCGGGACACAGAACTTTCCTGCAGAAACCAGGACAGCCCTGAGCAGAAGGGGCCACCCTGTGTCTGTGAAGAACAGCTGGGGCCTGTGGGATCATCATCGGGCCCCGGGTTCTGGCCTTGCCTTCCAGGGCACGCCAGGGGGCTGCGGTTCCCACGTCCTCTCCAACCTGCTCTGTGTCTCTGTCACCTGCCTTTTCACTGATGAACACCACATTTCTCATCCCAGGGATTCTCAGAACAGAATTCTCACTGTGCTTCTCTATCCTTTAGAAATTACTCCCTTGTGCTGGAAAATATCCCACCACGCTGGGCTAGGTCTGCAGCCCAAAGTCTCAAAAAGCCACCAAATGGCTCCAAATTGCTCTAAGAAAAATCAGAAACAGGCGAAGAGCAAGCTGGCAGCAGGGACGGGAGGCGTGGGGGTGGAGGCTCAGGAACAGTGGGCAACTCCTGTCTTGCAGATAGATTGCCATCAATTTTCAAATTTACATTCAAAAGCTTCACGATTTCCTGACACCCTGAGTAACTCTAGCCTAAAATGCGTGGATGGTCTCAGACCAGCTGCTCAGCAAAATTGTATCCATGTGTAAATGGACCGTTCCTTGACACTTCCCATCTGCGAGTGGGAAGAAAGGTGAAGATTTTCAGGGGCGGACATCGCTGCCCTCCCGCTGCAGAGCATCTGGTCTCCGGCCAGCTCTGAAACGTGCATCGTGGGCAGAACCCACACGACATTGTCTGCAAGGACGAGGATTCAGAACCGTCTGGCCTTGTTATTGTCTACTTGCTCGGTGAAAGACTCGTCTCCCAGTCAGAGCCTCAGGGACCCTGACGCGAGGGGCTTGGCTGGAAGGGCTCAGCTGACACGTCTCTGTGAAGAACTTTCTGAGACACGATCATCTCCTTTCTTTAAAAATACAGACTGTAATTTATAAAAACACCCCTATTTCAAAAGCCCTGGATGTTATACCCTCTAATTTATTATCGCTTCTTCTGATTTATCTTAGAAATAATCAGAAGTGCCCACTAGGTTTACATAGAAAGATGTTTATTGCAGACTTCTTTAAAATAAAGAAAACTTGTAAATACTCTAAGTGCCTATCTGCAACACTGTAATAAGATGAGCACAGTGAAATATCACACAGCTATATTTAGCGCTTATGAAGCTTCATAGACATCGTAAATGCCTCATCGACAATTTATGCAGAACTTTTCTCTTTGTTTTGTATATATGGTAATGATTAAATGAGTGCAAGTAATGAAGAAAATGACCAGATAATTTAAAGTAATTTCTTTCCTATTATATTAATTCTCACTAAAGGCAATACCTCTTCCCCTCCCTTCTTTGGAGACAATTCTTTCTTTAATTGGCCCATCAGTGCTCATTGTAATGTTACAAAGTGCTCTCAGCTGCTGCTACAAATTAAGGCAGCCCCAGCACCAGCACCGGGTATTCTGTTCTCCACACGCCCCCTTGCCTCCGAGCTGCACCCTACAGAGGAGGGGCGGTGAGACGGGAACCGTTTCCTCCTGTCCCCAAGGAGACCCTGAGGACCAAGGCCCCACTGTGCCCCATGCCCTACTCCACTTAACATCCCACCCCTGCCTAACTCCTGTCTTCCCAGCTCTTTCTCTGGGGGCCCCCACCCCTATGATCCTTCAACCCCATCACGACCCCAATGCACCGAGAGGACAACTGTCCTACTGTCCCACATGCTCCCCAAAGGCATCCACCTGGCAGGCCCAGTGGGGCATTTCAGGTTCAAGCCCGGCAGGGGTCCTGGGGCGGCGCTGGTTGAGCATCTCTGGCGGGCGGAGAGGGGCTCCCCACAGCCCCCTCCCCAGTGCAGCCCTGACATGCACCACACAGAATGGCTGATAGTCAAAGGACTGACAACACCAAAAGTGGATGATTTCCACCTAATGGAACCCCACATTGATGGTGGGGACAGAAAATGGTGCATCCTCTTCAAGAAGTAATCTGTTGGTTTCTTATAAAATGAAAGGTACACCGGCCCCGTGACCCAGCGAGTCTACTCCTAGGCATTCGCCCAACGGGGAGGAGAGCATGTCTGCACAAAGGCAACAGAAGAATGTTCATAGCAGCTTTATCTGCAATAGGCAGAAATGGAAGCTACAAGTGCCCATCAAAAGTAGGATGGATGAGAGGCTGACCCAGTGGCACAGCGGTTAAGTTCGTGCACTCCACTTCAGCAGCCCGGGGTTCACCAGTTGGGATCCCAGGCATGGACCTACACACTTATCAAGCCATGCCATGGCAGGTGTCCCACATACAAAGTAGAGGAAGATGGGAATGGATGTTAGCTTGGGGCCAGTCTTCCTCAGGAAAAAAAGGAGGATTGGTGGCAGATGTTAGCTCAGGGCTGATCCTCCTCAAAAAAAACAAATGAATAAGAATAAAAAATGAAGTAGGATGGATGAACAAAGTGTAGTTTATTCCCACAGTGGAAGATGCACAGCAACAGAAAGAACGGACCACTCATGCGCGCAGCCGCAGAGAGGCGTCACACACATGGTGTTCAGTACTGCATTAGGTATTGATTTGCTGTGTAACTAATTACCCCAAAACTCAGTGGCTTAGAACAACAAACACTTAATCTCACATACTTTCTGGCGGGTCAGGAATTTGGGAGTGGCCCAGCTTGTTGGTTCCAGTTTGGTGACCCTCATGAGGCTACGGTCCAGATGTCAGCCAGGGCTGTGGTCACCTGACGTCTGAGTGCACTGGAGGACACACTGTGGGCAGGAACCTAGGTTCCTCATCAAGGAAAACTCTGGGCTCTTCAGTCACTTCCATTTGGTACAAGGGCCAGCTGGCTCAGTGTGGGAGAGACTTCAGGGCGTGAATACCGGGGACAGGGTCACTGGCGCCACCAGGGAGACTGGCTGCAAGCACAGGTCATGAGACTGTTCTATGAGTTCAAGATCATGCAGAACTGACCTACGGGGACAGAGTTGACAACCAGGGCTGCTCGTGAGGGTGGCGTTTGACTGGGGTGGGGTGGAAATTCTCTGCATCTGGACTGGGTGGTGAGCGGGCGGGTCCACATCTACCGGTGAAAACTGGGCTGAACACTTACGATTTGTGCACTTCACTGGCTGCAAGTTGGTTACACTTTGATAAAAACATAACAATCAGAACATTCAGTGTGATAATATTGGGACATTATATAAGGAATTTGGAATATTGGAAGAGCCAGGAGGGTTTGTCCACATCTGTGGAGAGACTGGACACCAGGCTGTGGGCTCAGTGACCCTCCTGGCAGGCGGCACTTGGGGAGACCACATGAGGAGGCCCTGAGACCATATAAAGAAACTGAGATGCCTGCCAGGCCCTGAGGCCCCACTCCCCACACCCTGACCCTCCCAGCTCAGCCAACATCTGACCCTGAGCCACGTGAGGCCCTGAGCCAGAACTGCCCGGAACCTTCTGGGATTCCAGACTCACAAATTCATGAGTGACATCACATGGTTGTCAAAAGCCACCAAGCTTGAGGGGCCGGCCCAGTGGCACAGTCGTTAAGTGCGTGCTCTCCTTCAGCAGCCCGGGGTTTGCTGGTCCACATCCTGGGCACAGACCTACACACTGCTCACCAAGCCATGCTGTGGCGGCATCCCACATACAAAATAGAGGAAGATGGGCACAGATGTGAGCTCAGGGACAATCTTCCTCACCAAAAAAGCCACTGAGTTTGGGAAGCTCCCTGGAGCTCCCACCCTCCTCCTCCTCAGCCTCCATCACTCTCCTTTGACCGCGCAGTTGGAGCCCACACAGTCGAAGGCATCCTCTGCTGGGAGAAATATGGCGATCTGACCTTTTGAACCCACTTTAAGTGTATCAGGACCGTCTTTAAATGCTCAGAATGAGAAGAACGCTTCCTGCGTGCACCTGTCAGAAAGTTAGGCTGTGGAACCTGAGTCTCGCTGGAGTTGTCAGCCATCCCTATCTTATCTTGAGAAGTGAGAGGCCTCCGGGAAGAAGGGAGGCATCTCGTCTGGCTGCCAGGAAGCTCTGCCGATTGCAGGAGCGGGGCTGGCCGGCCGCTGGGCCCCGCGTGCTGCTGTCTGTCCCTCCAGCTCTCAGTGAGCCCGTTTTCACCCCCAAATCAGCGTGCTCAAAAAGCAGCCCCTGGTCCCCTCGCGTGAGCAAGGACCCTTTGGGGTACGCAGCAGGCACGGCTCTGAGCTCACACCAGGACCAGCCCCTGGCCTCCCAGACAGGCACGAGGACAAGGATGCAGATGGGAGTGAGGAAGTGGCCAGTCGGGTGGCTCCTGAGCCCGGAGCAGAGGAGTTAGAGGAGGCCTGGGGACAGGCAGGCCAACACCTGCATTTGGCTTTGTCATTCTCAGGATGACAGCATGTCGTCACCCACGTCCACAGGGAATTGCATTGAAAAGCTGCCAGGCTGACTGGCATGCAGGACCTTGCAGGCTCGTTCACCTCGAGGGGGCCCTGAGCAGTCACCGCCTGCTGTGTGCCGAGCAGGCTCTCCAAAGGCTGAGGTCTGAGTGTCCTGGGGCCGCTGTGACAAATAACCACGCACGGGCAGCTTAAAACAGCAGAAATTTATCCTCTCACGGGTTCTGGAGGCTGGAAGTCCAACATCCAGACCCCACTCCCTCCAGAGGCTCCAGGGGGCGTCCCTTCCTGTCCCTTCCAGCTCCTGGTGCCCCAGGTGTCCCTGGGCTTGTGGCCGCGTCCCTCCAACCTCTGCCTCCATCTCCGTGTGGCCTCTCCCCACATGTGTCTAATCTCCTCTCTCTCTTCCTCCTAAGGACACCTGTGATGCATTTAGGGCCAACCCATTACCCCAGGACAATCTCAAGATCTTTGACTCAATCACCCCCCCAGGTCCCCTTTCTCCTGAAGAAAGGTCACAGTCGTAGTTCCAAGTGGATACGGCAGCCCATGGCAGGGAAGGTGTGCCAGCTTTCAGAACAGCGTGCCTGTCGGTTCCCCGTGTGAACAGTGGGAAGACAGCTCTGCCCCAGCTCAGTGCTGGGGCCTTTGGGAGAACACCAGGTGTCTCCAGTTTTCCAGGGAGTCTCAGAAAGTGGGCACCAAGGGAAGGCAGGAGACCAGAAACCAGCCAAGGTCTGGGCCCAGGAGCAGCTTGGGCAGGGGGATTGCCTCAGCCACTGGACCCTGAGAGCCCCCAGTCACCTGGCCACCCTTCCCTGGGATGGATTCTGCTGTGCACCTGACTGTCTGTGTGTGTGGTGGGTCGAGCAGCCTGATGCCTGGGGAGCATCAGGTGGAATGTGGTGGGAAGCCCCAGATGGGGGCTTCCTGGGCCCTGTGAGTGTGCAGCCCAGACAGTAGGAGACGTGGGAGTGCACAGGTCAGGGGTAAGTTGTTGATGACGCAGCATCCCTCGATGTAAGGAATAAAAGCCCAAGGATATGAAGACCCAGGGACACCTCCCCTGCGGCACCCCAGCCATGAAGGAGGAAAGCAGCTAGAGAGGGAGAGAGGGCTCCAGGGAGTGGACCCTCCTGGCCACTGCTGGGTCCTGCCCCTGGTTTGCCTGGCTTTATCCTTTCCCAGAGTTCATGTCTGCGTGTTTCTCTCCTGCTGACTGCTGACCCACAGGAGTCTGAACGGCAGGGTCCTGGGCGATGAGGTCCAGGACCAGCACCCCAGGGTGCGCAGAGCACGTGTCTGTCGTCCTGGTTTCCCCGGGGCCGGGCTCCCCAAGTGCAGGATGCAGATCATATGCAAGAAAGCCAAAATGACAGAACCATCTTCTGCTGGTGTCGCGGCTCCACCTCCAGGCTCCCACGGAGATAGGAGGAACCCGCGCGTGAGGAAAGTGTGCCCTCCTCTGTGGCTCCCGCGTCACACACCCCTAGTGGTTGCCATCGTTTTGTTATGATAGTCTCAAAACTCTTGTCCCTTTCTCTTCGTGTCCCTGGGTATTACCACCTTGAGGCCTTGGAAGTAAAGGACACCTGTGTGACAGGACTGAGCCGGGACCCGAGACTCTGGGCAGCCCCAAATCACAAGGGACAAGGGACAACAGACACGTGGACCGTGGGCAATTGTCACCTTGTGTGAAGGGGCCGCTGTTCTGTCGAGTTCGCCTCCACCGTCCATTTGCCAAACACAAGTCACTCTTTAATTTCAGTTCATGTTTTTTCTGTGTGTTAGTGAAACATGACAGAGCAGTGAAGCTCCAGGACACAAGAAACACTTAAAGAACCGGAGGAACAGACTGCATTCATGGGTGGAAATACTCAATTTTGTAAAGTGTTAATCCTGTAAACTTATTGTGATCCTAATCAGAATTCCGATGGAATCAGACCTCAAAAATTTACGAAGAAGAATAAACTACAAAAGTAACCAGGAAATAAATAGTGGACCAAAGGAAAAAAAAGGAGAATGATGAGGGCATATTCCCTGCCTAGGATTAAGAAATATTATGCAATTATAGCAAAGACAGTGAGCTCTCAGCACAGGCTTGGTCACATACAACGACAGAGCAGATCCACGGACTTACGAGAAGTTGTTGTACGATTTATGTGGTTTCCACATCCATGGAGAAAAGATAAGTTGTTCAATAAGTTGTATTTGGACAAATGAGTGTCCATTTGGAAAAAACATGAAATTCTACCCCAAAGACAAATTCCAAACACTGAAAGACGTGAACACTGAAAAATGCAAATGACGAGAAACAAACGTAAGACAACGGACTTATGATCCTTGGGAATTCGGACCTTCCTAAACCAAATGCTAAAAGCAAAATGGCTGGTTAAGTTGACCACACCAAAATTTGAAACTTCTAAGTTAAGAGACAGTAAGTATACGGACTAGGAAAACTTACGACGTGAGCTGCAATCAGAACCACTGTCCAGCATATACAAAAAGCTGAGAAGATCCAACAGCACACAGACATGCACCAGGAAAAGAGCCCACAAGCAGGCAGTCCTCAGAGGAAATTCTGAGTAACAAGTGAGAAAACACTCAAACTCTATTAAATAAGAGAATGCAAAATTGAAATAATTTTCATGGCTCAGAGTGCAGTCTTTAAGGTTGGGTCTTTTCTCGAGGGAAGGAGGGGGGGCGTCTGTGGCAGACCCTCAGTGGTCCAGCAACACATCTATCCCGGCATCTACACAGCCATGTAGAGTCTCCTGAGCGGGAAGGGAGGACGTGCATCTCCAGGCGAGTGACCTTAAACGAGGGGACGCGCCTCTTCCTTCTTATCAGCCAGTTTCTGGTGGGACGTGAGAGCCAGAGCTCAAACACAGAGATGGACCCACCAACTGAGGACGGCCACAGAGTGAAGGAGTCGGGGCCCTGCCTGACCTGAGCCTTCACTGCAGCCTGGATTTTGTTTTTCCATCCCTGCTCTTGTCGGTTCTCTGCCCACTGCAGCTGAAGCTGGTCCTCAGTGCTACGGGTTCTCCCGTCACTGTTGGCAGGAGCGTACATTTGTTAGCCACTTTGCAGAGTCGCCCAGGAGACAACCAGACCTGACCATGGTCCAAACGCCTGTGGTCAATTAGGCAACAGCGTTGGCTGGATGGAAGCCTAGGACCCGGCTTGCACATCCTCCACATCAAGACCTTCCTTTGGCTGCGGTCAGTGGCAATGGCGGGTGTTGAGTTGGTTTTCATTTTAAACGGTCACTGGAGTATTGCACAGTGCCTTCAAAGCAGCGCCCGTGTGTGGTCAGCGGATGGGCTGGGTTGAGCTGTGTCAACCCAGAGCACAGGGAGGGGTTGCAACGAGGGGTGCTCCCACCCATGCGGCCCCCACGGAGATCACATGAGGGAGTCAAGCCGGGTCATCCTCTCCCAACTGGAGCAGACCAGCCTCGGATCAGGGCGCCTCTGGCATCCCCCTAGCCTGCTTCCACGAGGAGGGTGTGCAGACAAATGGGTCTGTACTTGTTCCCGTGCCCACCCTGGGCATTGGTGACCAGCACTGACCTCACTGAAGCGGGGAGAAAGCTGGTCCAGGTCTGTGTTGCTGGGTGTATTTTGAGGCAGGACAACTGGATAATTTTCCGCTGAACTAACGCTTGAGATAGTTCAGGTCAAAGGGGCTCTTCTCCTATACAGAGCGAATTGCTGACGCCTTGTTAATTATGGCGGAGTTCAGGGACCAGGACCAGCCCCAACAGTGGGACACAGGTCTGAGGCCTGGCTGGCTGCCATCTGTGCTGACTCCACGTGGTCCAGCACCAGGCCACTCAGGGGCACCATCACCTGCGGGGCCCACGCCTCCGGGGTTTTGGCAGGAGCAGGCCAGACAGTGACTCAGCTGCCGAAGCCTGAACCATTTGCTCCATGGACCGGCACCGTGTTCAACAGGAAGCCAGAGCCAGCGCCGAGGCCTCGCCGGAGAAGTGGGCGTCGATGGGAAAGGCAGCTGGAGGAGGCCGAACAACCTAGCAGCTGGAGTGGCAGCCGGAGCGAATGCTCACCAAAGGGCGGCACGCCGGCTGCGTTAGCTTCTTAGATTCTGGTCCCTCTTTTGGAAAGATTACCAGATCCAAATAAAACACTCAATGCCACTAAAAATTCCTACAGGACTTCTCTTGGGACCAAAAAAAATCTCCCTGCGTCCTCTCTCCTCCCTTTTCTTCCTGTTCTCATCCAGCCCCTCCGGCCCCAGCGCCGCCCCAGGTGCGGGGATAGCATCAGCAGTCAGCTGTGTCTGCACAGAGCTCCAGGTCTCGGGGCCAAGCCGACACGTCACAGCCGAGGCACACGGGGACAAGGCCAGAAGAGAGGGGGTTAGAGGGCGCGGACGGCTCAGGAGAGGGGACAGTCCCTTCCATTTGGGACAGGGGCTTCCTGGAGGGAGCTGCATTGTGAGACACCAGTGGGTTCTGAGGGCCCGGCCATTGGTCGGCGTGGCTCTCTCGTGGCTCCCAAGTGGAGTGGATGTGTATGTGACAAGGTCGAACAGGTCGGGTCAGAGACCGGTCATGAGGACCCCACGTGCCCAACGATACATATGCACTGAGCGTTCCACCTGCAATCTGAGCCCAGGCTTGTAAAGACCTTTCCAGCAGCACAATGAGCACGTCTCCCACTGAGTCAGTGACGGTGACAACCAGGCAGGAGTCGGGGGCGGGAGACGGAGGGGAGGTCAGAGTGAGGGGGTGGGAGACTGGATGGCCCTGGAACCTGCACGTGTGGTGGTCCAGGTTGTCCAGGCGGTGGCTGCAATGCCCTGAGGCGCTCATCAGATGCACTGGACGGTCTCGGATCTCTCCCGAGACGACATTTGAGGGCTTCTACAGAGGCGTCTTTCCTCCAGGTCACACAGACCAGCAGCATGCTAATTGTTTCACACTAAGCAGTGATTCCACGCGTGTGTGAATTTACAACTCGACTCCTCTCTCTCCTCCCAGGATAGTAATAGGGGCTCGCACATCCTCCTTCCACCGGGGACGAGCGGCTGTGACGAGTCTGTGCCGTCGCAGGGACAGAAGTCACACCCAGTTCTGTCCTGAGTTCTCCAATTTGCGTGACTAGTTGTAACTGAAAGACTGAGAACCAGGAGAAATAATTCCCCCTGAGTATTTTGCCCATTGGTGGCTCTGCTCCAGGCCACGGCAACCTGGGGATGACTCGAGCCTCATCGGGAGAGATTGCAAAGCCATCTCGCAACTGAGCCTTGTCGGAGCTCTGGCCGGGAAGCGGGCAGCGGTTAGAAAACAAAGCGATTCGACAGCTGTATTTTCAGGGACTCTGGGTGATTCAGGTTCTATGGAAAATGAGGGTGAAATTGCCAAAAATTCACAGAGGCCTCCGTGAGTGGGGTGGGGGGGCCTCAGTGTGAGCAGACACCGTCCTGGAGTGTCACATGGGAAGGTGCTTGCCAGCCGAGCCTCAAGGCATCTGCCCTTGACACGCAGAAGCTTGTTCAAGCAAAGAGAAAACACTGGTTCAGAGCTTAGCAGATAATGCAGACAGCTTTACTTTCTCCAAGAGTCCTTTGAAAGCACGGTGATTTTAAATTACCAGTTGGTTTTGAAATGCTTATTTAGTTGTTATGAGTGCATTTAAGTGCAACTGTTTTCAAAACGTTATCGGGTTTGTAAGAAAACTTTTACGACGTGCGACAAAGAGTACAGAATTCCATACATTTTGTGACCACGGTAATACAATCAGGACGCAGATCCAGACCAGAACACTGGTAGCCTCCACTGTCTAGCCAGTACTCGACCCTAAAGGGACCCCTGTGCCCACTCAGACACGCCCATTGGCTTTGCCCAGTTTTGACTTCCGTGCCCTCGGCAGAACCAGAGTGCAGGCTCCAGTCCGGCTTCGTCCTCCCTGTGTCCTGCTTGGGAGAGTCTTCCTGGCTGTCGAGCGCATTTACAGTCTGTTTATCCTCATGCTTGATTGGATCTGCTGTGTGGACACCACTGTGTCTTCATCCGCTCTGCAGTCAATGGCACTTGGGTTGTGTCCAGCTTGGGGCTGGGAACACAGCGCTATGAGCGTTCACACTCGTGTGTTCGGTGAATACACGTCTGCATTTCTGTCGGGTCTGGGCCACGATGCTCCCTCCACATCCTCGCCAGTGTCTGTTGCTGTCGGTGTTGGGGTTTTATCCATCCTCAGGGGTGTGCAGTGGCGTATCACTGTTGTTACAGTTGATTTTTTTTTTTTAACTTTTTTTTTTTTTAAAGATTTTATTTTTTCCTTTGTCTCCCCAAAGCCCCCCGGTACATAGTTGTGTATTCTTCGTTGTGGGTTCTTCTAGTTGTGGCATGTGGGACGCTGCCTCAGCGTGGTCTGATGAGCAGTGCCATGTCCGCGCCCAGGATTCGAACCAACGAAACACTGGGCCACCTGCAGCAGAGCACGCGAACTTAACCACTCGGCCACGGGGCCAGCCCCACAGTTGATTTTTTACATTAACTTTGGATCCAGTGAACTGCAAAATGTTTGGGGTTTTCTTCTTACACAATTATATCATCCACTAGTACTGGGAGTTTTCTTTCTTCCTTACTAACTCGTCTAACTGGTTCCTTTTTCTCTCTCCTAATTACACTACCTAGTGTAACCCTGAACAGACATTTCGCACAGTCTTGGGTGGGAGGATGTCATGATTTCACAACTGAAGAGGAAGTGCGCTGAAGACGTTTGAACGTAACCTTATCAGACGGAGAAAGTTCCTTTCTCTTCCTAATCTTTCAGAAGTTTTTAAAAATCTTTTTTAGCCTAAAAGTTACTGAAATTTATCAAATTCTTCTTCAGCGTTTATTAAGATATGACTTTTCCCTTTTTCCTGTTAATGTAACACCTTACACTGATTTATTTACTCCCATCTTGCATTTTTGGAATAAACTTGACCTGCATATGGTATGTGTCTCTTTTTTTATGTATCATTGTGTTCAGTTTGCTAAGACTTGGTTTTCATTTTTTGCATCTTTGTTCATGAGAGAAATTTTCCTCTCATCATATTTCCATCAATTCTACGATTAACATTATGTGGGTGGAAAAAGACAATCCTGTAAGTTGCCTGTCCTTTCACATTCTCTGGAAGAGTTTCTCTAATATGTGTGTTCTTTCTTTCTTAAGTATTTGGCGGATCATACCAGTGCACTCCCGTGGGCATGTCGTTTCCTTTTTAAATATAGACTCAATTTCTCTAACAAACACAGGATGATCCAGATTTTCTCTTTCTTCTTACGTCAGCTTTGCTTAATTGTGCTTCTCTGGATATTTGCCCAGTTCAGCTACGTTTCCAAACCGTAAAATCTCTTCTTCTATTTTCAATGTTGAATACTGCCTGTGCTTTCCATTTTATTGATTTCTGCTCTGTTCTTACACTTTACTTCCTTCTATTTTCTTTGAGTTTTCTTTTCATCTTTCCAACTTCTTCAGATGGATACTCAGACTATTGGTTTTCAACCTCTCTTATTTTCTGTTGCTTTTAAGGATATAAATTTCCCTCTAAGCTTTAGGTGAACCCCACAATTTTGTTGTTATTTCCTGTATCACTCAGTTCCAAATAGTTTTAAATTTCAATTGTGATTTCTTCTTTGATGCATAGGTTATTTAGAAAAATATTGCTTGATTTCCAAATATTTAGAGGTTTGGGGGTTTTTTGGCCATTTATTTTTAGCTTAATTCTATTGTAGTCAGAAAACATTTTATGATTTTAATTTTTCTAAATATATTGAAACATGTTTTACGGGTCAGCATCCTATCAATGTTAGTAAATGTCTAAAATGCAGTTGAAAAGAGTGCATATTCTGCAGTTTGGGGAGCAACATCCCGTAGATGTCGGTTGGGTGGGCTTCGATAATTGAGTTACTCTGCCACCGAGAAAAGTGTATTAAAATGTCCAACTCTGTTTGTGGATTGATCTGTTTAGCTGGTTTTGTCAAGTTTTGCTTTATGTACATCTGAGGTGAAGGTGTTAGAATTCACGATCGCTGTGTCACCCTTGGATGGGTCCCCGTCATCGGGCACCATTCCTCTGCGTCTCTGGTGGTGTTTCTGGCCTCGACACCTACTTAGCCTGGTTTTATTCCAGCTGCACCTGCTTTCTTTGGTTGAAGTTTGCTTGGTACAGCTTTTTCCATCCTTTATAACCGTCTCAAGTCTGACAAGCCCAGCGTTGATCCAGTTCGCCTTCGTGTGGTAAAGTCACTGACGGAATCCCGTCCACGTCCACTCTTGGGCTCAGCTTTCTCCCTACACCCCTGGCACCTGTTTCTTCACTTTCTCTTTACTGCTTCTTTGGAATTAATCAAGTATTTTCATCATTTTACTTCTCTTCTGTAGCCTGTTAGTCGACGGACTGCCTTATGTAACGACTGCTCAGTAACAATTTTGTCCACTGGCTCTTGAAAGTGTTACTACTGTTTTGATGGTAATTTTCTCAGATTGACTTTGGTTAACTGTGTTTTTTTTGTTGTTGTTGTTTTTTTTAAAGATTTTATTTTTTCCTTTTTTCTCCCCAAAGCCCCCCGGTACGTAGTTGTGTATTCTTCGTTGTGGGTTCTTCTAGTTGTGGCATGTGGGACGCTGCCTCAGCGTGGTCTGATGAGCAGTGCCATGTCCGTGCCCAGGATTCGAACTAACGAAACACTGGGCCGCCTGCAGCAGAGCGCGCGAACTTAACCACTCGGCCACGGGGCCAGCCCCTGGTTAACTGTGTTTTTCTATTTGTCCATCTCATCTACATTTTCAAATCATTATGTCCTCAAATTATCTTGCAGTTATTGTTTTGTTGTTGTTTTGTTTTGTTTTGCTGAGGGAGATTGGCCCTGAGCTGACATCTGTGCCATCTTCCTCTATTTTGTACGTGGGACGCCGCCACGGCATGGCTGATGAGTGGAGTATGTGAATGCCCAGGATCCGAAGCCGTGAATCTGGGTAGCCAAAGCGGAGTGTGCCTGACTTAACCACTGCGCTACAGGGCCAGCCCCCGGTTATTGTTTTATTGCTTGGTTAACAACTTCTTCACCAAAAAGTGCTCTAAATAAATATGAGAGAAGAGGTGACATTTTGACTTGGTTTCAGTAAAAACTTGGTCACTGATTTCTCAACACGACAGCTATTACTCAGGAGACACACGGGGAACAAGGGAACAGGACCCTGTGTTTTGATGAGCCGTGCTTTTCACTTTGTGAACACACATCAAGCGGGGGAAGGGGGGCAGCGGCCATTGTGGACCCTTGTCCGCAGGTGTTCATGTCGTCTGTCCACCAGGTGTGTAGATGCACCGTTTCCAAGCACAGCCTGTGACCTCGTGTGTTCTCTCTGCCATGGCCTTATTTTCAAGTGCACTCTAACTGCACAATGACCATGAGCTCCAAAAAGAAGGAACGACTGGTGAAGAAAATAGCGCAGGAAGAAAAAGAAAGAATGAAAAAGCTTTGACCATTGAGCGATGGTGCGATGAGCAGCGTTGGGAAGAGAGCCAGCAGGAGAGAGTAAGATCTTCCCGCAGCACTAAGTGTGCAAACTTCGAGAAGGTGAGCAAGGGCTCCGAGTCCTGTGGGTCTGGAAGGGGGCGGCACCGGGATGCCGGGGGGTGTGTGAGGAAAGTCAGCCTGTCGTATCTCACCCAGTGGACAGAGAACCAAAGTGACTGTGGACGACCATTGTCAACTCTGATGAGGCAGCCGAGGGCCCATCGATGTTCAAAGAACTGAAGAAGGTGGGCGAGACGCCCGGCACAGCCAATCTCAGTGCGTGGGTGGTTTCAGAAGCGCCCGTGTGCCGGGGACAGGATCACGGGAGATGCAGCCTCTGCTGCCCTGGAGGAGCCCCGGTGCTGGAGCCTGCTGGATGCTGCCAGTGACGTCTCCCCTGAAGTCAGCGTAGGGCCATGCTCCCCACCTGGCAGCTCCTCCACCAGCTCCAAGTCCACACCTTTTTTTTTTTTTTAAGATTTTATTTTTTCCTTTTTCTCCCCAAAGCCCCCCAGTACATAGTTGTATATTCTTTGTTGTGGGTCCTTCTAGTTGTAGCATGTGGGACGCTGCCTCAGCGTGGTTTGATGAGCAGTGCCATGTCTGCACCCAGGATTAGAACCAACGAAACACTGGGCCGCCTGCAGCGGAGCGCATGGACTTAACCACTCGGCCACGGGGCCAGCCCCCAAGTCCACACCTTTGTACCCGTCGTCCGCTGTGCCCTGAGTAACTCAAAGCTTCTGCAAAGTCTGTGTATTAAAGTGCTTGCAATTCACCAGGAGTTGGGCTCAAGCTGTGATGCCCCCCAAGTGGTGTAAGCCCCTCCCAAGCAGTCCCCCAAGAACGGCCTGGGGATGACTTTACAATGCAGACCCCCAACCCCACCCGCAATTGGAGGAGGTGGTCAGCAGGGCCAGAAACCATCTCCCAAACGCAGCTGCTCCGGGGCTGCCCCTGAGAACGATGGGTCAGAAACCCCGTGTTGAATAGAGTATCGGGTTGGGCAGCAGAGCAGGAGCCCATGCGCCCCACTCACCGGAGCAAACGGCTCTCGAGTTTTAAAGCTTTTGTTTTCTGCATGAATAATTTGTATTATAAAATAAATGACCCACGAAGCTCTTCACTGAAACCGACCCCACAGGAATCCTCCTTGGACGCACTTGGTGACTTCTCGATGCCGTCCGCTCCGTGATGTGGAGACGCTGACCTGTAGCTCCTCACACGGACTGTCCGATTCAGACTCTTCAACGATGAAAGCCGGTCCCCAGTCCTCCCCAGAGCAAGGCTTTAGGGCAGCTTACAGCAGCATCAATCGTGCGTAGTCAGCGTGTCTGAATCCCTCCTCGTCTCTGAACACTCGCTCGCAGACTCAGCTTTCCTGACTCTGAGCCGGGCAGGATCCTGGGACAAACCACATCCCGCCATCGGGGAATGAATACCCTGGGCAACAAGAAAAACAGCGAGAGACTGAGCACACTCAGGATGCTCAAGACAGGTTGTGCCAGGGAGTGTGTGCCAGCTGTGGTGTGCAGCGGGGGGGGTGGGTGGGGTACACTGCCGGGTGCAGGCCCTCAACTGATTTGTCAGTGTCCCATCACACTGGGGCGGGCCCTCTGCTTTACTGAGCCTGTGGATTCAAATACTAATCTCATCCAGATACACCCTCACAGACACACCCAGCAATGATGTTTGACCAGAGGTCTGGCCCATGATCCAGCCAAATTGACCCATAACACTGACTGATGTTTCACGGGGAGCTCTGGCTTCCGTCTTGAGGATACGCTGTCAGACGGGGCAGGAGTGGAAGCTGGAGACACTTGGGGCTGCTGCAGTAACCCAGGCCGGGACCAGCCGCCCCTTGTGTCTCAGGCTTCAGCCAGTGTCATGGGCCGACCAGCTTCCTGGTTTTGGCGCCTCCCCTCTGGGTACCCACCTGCAGGATCTGGTGGGGGCTCCCAGAGGGGAGGATTTGGGGCCTCTGATGCTACAGTCTCCTGGAGGGCCCTCCCCATCCAGGCAGGACCAGGCTCCCCTGGGTGGCCGCAGGGGTGATCATCTGTGCTCTGCCGTCCCACTGTCTTCCCCATGCTCATCAGGCAATGCCTGGAGTGCTAGTCAGAATCTGGTGCCCCCATCCACATGGCTGTTAGGAAAAAGGAGAAGCCCAAACGGGTCACAGGAAAAGTGGAGTTTTCAGAGCACCTGTGGCTTTGAAATGCAGGCCCCAGGGCAGGGGCAGGGCAGGGGGGTGGTGGTGCGAGGTGGGGGGGTGGCGCGCTGCTTGTAAACGTTAGCGGAGGCTCCCAGACGCTTGGTGGGAAAGATCAGCCTCAGGAGCAGTCAGCCAAGGCCCACGCTTTCCCTGCTTTGGAAACTGATGCTCAACTTGCTCATTCGAGTGGTTTTACAGCGGAAGGAAACGTTGTTCCTGTGAAAACCTTCAGTGCTTGCTTCCAACAGTACTGTCGGTTCTCGTTATGCGCAGTAGCTATGTTCTGCGAAGCCACCCGAACGCTGAGTCAGCCAGCACTGAGCCGCTGCTCCTGGAGGAAGCACAGGGCGAGGTTCCCACAGCCTCTGGTCCCGACATTTCCCTCCGCCCATTGGCACACGACCTCGGTTAGTGTGTGCTTCTGTTTACAGACGCCTTATTGAATACTTACAGTTGGTTCACTGACATTGACCTCTGGGTACAGAACTCGGGCTGAGTGAAGATTCTCTCACACACTTTTTCTCTGTGAGGCAGATCACAGCCTCCCTGAAGGCTGCAGGCCACACATCCATCCAGCTCTGTGTGCTGGAGATAGCCATGCCTGCAACCCACCTTCAGGACAGCACTTCAGCACTATGCTTAGGGGCATTTTAAGCAGCAAAATCACCTAAAAGGAAAAACCACAAAAGTGCAAAAAAATATGGCTTTTATAGACCTTGAAAAGGCCACGTGTCCCCAATACAAGCTGAGACAGACAGGAAGGCACAACCTCAGTTGGAAACATGCATGTTGGGTGACTCAGAAATTTCACCACACTGGCATGTCCATAAAAGACGGTGAGGGTGCCACAAATATTCATTTAAGGTTACAAATGAATTTTCATAAACAGGTGGACTGAAGTGAGGAACCCGGGAACAATGAGGACCGGCTGTCACTGAGCTGTGTTCCTCCCACAGTCCAGGACCAGTCCTGCACCCGGCAGCTTCCAGGCTGTGACAGGATGGCACCTCTCAGTCAACGCATCCCAGCTGTAAACACTCCCAGGCCGGTGCGCGAGTCACTTAGCACAAAGGGATGTGGATGGGGAACAAGAGGTCAGCAGGGGGCACACGAGGCAGGGCCAGGACCTGACACCCCGTCTTCCAGGGGCCACACAAGACAGCCAGGGGCACATCTATACAAAGCTATGCAAACCAGACAGACGTCCAGCCTGGCCCGGTGCCTGGTGTTGCGTGGTGACAAACAAATGGCAAGCAATAGGATGGAGTACACGAGGAAGCCATCGGTGGAAAGCTAATTCGGCCTGACCTTGTCTTTCCAAAAGGGCCTGACATGGCCCTTGAGCATACACTGTGTGTCTGCTTTAAGCGTTTGCTGTGTCCCAGAGGCAAGAACAAATGGCCTTAAGATAAAGATGCAACTCCCCCCC
>NC_060275.1:120038286-120070810 GCF_021613505.1 Equus quagga
TATTGTAAAAGGGGCATTTCAGTCATATGTGGAACATGCTCTTTGAGGGCATGTAACCACTCTGTGCACCCCACTTCTTTGGAACGCTCCATTCCTCTATGGAAGGACTCTCCTGGGCTGTATGGTGCTCACATCTGGCTCAAAATAAACTCACCCCAATTTTGATTTATAGATTGATTATGGCTCATTTGCATCGATGGTGGGCATTCTGTAAATAGTTGTGACCTGACCATGAACCCCAAGGGGCCTGGGAAGAGGAGCTCTCATCCTGGCCTCGTGGCACTGTTGGCAAGAGACCCATGGACGTGGAGCCTGGCACACAGTGTGTCACCATCCGGCAGCAGGGCCACGGGAAAATGGGCAGTGAGGGTGACACGAGCGCACATGCCGCCCTGCTCACCCAGGCGAGCAGTGCAGCCGGGATTCATCTGGACTGTGGGTGCTGGGGAAAGCCATGTCTGCAACCCGCTTGTGTGGCAGAGTCATACGGTCCCTGCAGAGGAAGCTGGAGAGGAAAACAGAGGGGCTGAATAGGGCTCGGGGGGAAGGCCCACCGAGGTGTGGAGGAGGGCGCCAGCCAGGGTCCTGCCCGGGGGAGACCCCCTTCCCTCTGTTCCTTTCAGCAAGTGGACACATCAGGCTTTCTGGGTTTCCAGGTGTGATAGTTTTCTAGAGTATTTTCCTTCTGCCAAGGAACTTTCAACCTTAATTTGCTAGAGATGTCTTACAGCCTCGTCTCCATCCATTCACATATTTTAGGGGAATTAAGATAAAACTTTCCACTTTCTGTCCTCTTCTAAGGGATTTATTCAAAGGCTTCGATATTCCAAGCACTGTTTTGATTTTATAATTCACCTTACTGGGCAAGTTGGCTTAAGGAGAATTTCTGAAATAGACCAGGAGATGGGCCTGGCCACACCACCTCTGAGCGCCACATGACGCCCTTCAGATCCCAGCTCCTTGGCCTGAGCTGGGAGCCACTGCGGGTTTCCCCTCCAAGAGCCAAGCCCCCTCACCTGTGAAGCAGGTGACACCCCTCCCCATCCCGCACTGTTGGGGGCCAACAAAAAAGATCACTTGCAAACTCTGACCCGTTGATTGTCATGGCATCATTGTTGCCATTGTGTTACAGGTAAAGCTCTAATAAAACAGAACAGACGAAGTGGAGAGCCTGCGGTATTGTAAAGGTAGGAGTAAAAAGCAGCCATCTAAAATGGTCAAAATATAGGAGGTACCAGAGTTTTCTAAATTCTAATATTTAAAAAATCTATTTTGTCTCGGAAATTACTTCTCCGGATTGTCGTGTATTTCACATTCATCTTCAGCCGGGAGTAAAGATATTCAGCTCTCCAAACTTCCGGCATGAGCTTTGGGGAACTGGCCATGGCCAGGCTGCCAGGGACAGGAGGGTCACCCCGATGCCAGCCTGCTCAGGCCAGTGTCTCAGAGGAGAGCGTGGCTGGGCAGACACAGTGGAGGGATGGGGTTTGCCCGGCCGGCCCCCCTGCCCGTCCTTGTGTCCTTGCTCCCTTTGAGTGGAAGAGACTGGAGGGAAGCCCCACCCCAGAAAGCCAGGGCCTCCTGGGAAGCTGGGTGAGCAGAGAGGGGGCTGGGTCCTGAGACCCAACCCCAGGCCATGGGAACAGGCGTGAGTCAGCTCCGGGCAGCTAGGCAGGTGCCAGACACATCTCGTGACTTCCACTGCAGCCTTGGAAAAGGAACTGAAGTGGAGGGACTCACTCCCAGCCCCTCTGCAAGGAGGGAGGGAGCCAGGACGGGGAGGGTGGGAGCTGGCAGCTGGAGGTCTGCCCTGAACCCTGTCTCTGAGTCCCCTTGTCTGGAGAGGCCCCCAGGGGTGGGAGAAGTCAGGAGGGGCTTCTGGGATGGAGTGTCTGCCACTTGGCCTGGGTGCTGGTTTCCACCGGGGCTGACCCACCTCAGTGCACCGATGCTGGGTGAGGTTGTGCAGGGGCACCCCTGGCATGGGGTGGACAGCGAGAACTGTGTGAGCTCCCAGCCAGGAGTGCACGCCCGGCTCTCTCATGGGGCCCGTGTGTCCTCGAGGTCGCCGAGCCCTGACCTGCATGTCAAGCCTGGTGTCTCAAGGGGAGAGAAGAAACCCAGACAAGGAGGGGGTCTGGCCAGAGTGCCAGGACTGGGAGCAGAGCTGTGGCCCTAGCTTAAGCCAAGAAAGCCCTAAAAACTGGCTTTTACGGTGATTAATGCCAGGGAACTGGGTACATGGTCCAGTTGGATGAGCCGGAAGCTGAAGAAGCCGACAGACAGACAGACCTGTGTCCCAGACTTTCTTGTAAGTTTGTTGGTTGGTATCCACCGTCACGGGAGAATAAGGATGCTGCTGGACAGAGGGCCCTTGACGTTCAGGCGGCTTTTCCATGGGCTCCACAGGCAGGTCTGGAAAGCCCCCTCGGCCCGCACCTCAGCCGGCAGGGCCCCCAGACTCTGCTGCTCCAAGAGCCGGCCGGTCCTTCCCTCTGCTCAGGGGTCTGCCCAATTCCTCCAAAGCCCCGTCACACACAGCCCCACCCCAAAGTCCAGAGTCTTATGATTCTCCAGCCAGACGGGGACAGCCAGGCATGTCCAGGGGTGTGAGAGACTCCTCGGGGACATGGAGTCCCTGAGCGTCGGCTCAAGCAGAACTCCCAGACACCTACGGTGCATTGTCCCTGAGCAGATGGGTGAGCCCGGGAGGGTGGAGTGGGCCAGCAGATGGCCCCCCGCCTCCATGCCCCACCAGGCTCACGGTGTCCTAGAAGCTGGGCCCTGCTGCCTCACGTAACCATGAGCTGCTCACGTGGAGGAGTCGGCCGACATGTCATGGGGAAAGAAGTCCCTGTCTGCAGTGACCCCAGGACTCAATGCCCAAGACACAGGAGGGGAGAGAGCGGCAGGGACGTCCCCTCCCACTGCGGCCCCGCAGACCCCCACAAGCTAGAACGGCCAGTCACGGTGGCCGGGCACCGTCCCCTGCTCAGCTTCAGTCCCCCTGAGGAAAGCCTGTGGTTGTGAAGAGCTCCCACCCAGAAAGGGGCTGTCTGTGGAACACTGATTCTGGGGGCTTCATCCAGAAGTACCCTCAGCACCCAGAGGGGCCCCTTGCCGGGCAGAGCCTCAGTGCTGTGCTCCCCACTCTGAGGGTCACAGGCACCTTGGGAGGCCCCACAGAGACGAGACCTTCCTTCCTCCTGAGAGTAGGGCACAGACACACGCCCCAGCTTCAACGGCAGGATGGGGCGTCACGGACACTCATTGGTCTGGGGTGTCCCAAAGCTTCTGCACATGAGGGGCTTTCCCACCCCCACGGAAGAGGAAGAAACGGGGGAAGGGGTCCATCTGCCTGCTATGAATTGATTGATGGATTCATCGATCGCCTGCAGCCTGCTGCCTGCGTTCCTGCCCGAAGCTCAGAGTCTAAAGCTCCCACCGGGTCCCTCAGCTTCAGGAAGGGGCAGAACTTGAACTCTGATCTTAACTGGCCAGGTCACTCTCCCGCCATTAGCAACTATCACAATGATGACGTTACAAACGTGATTCTGTAAGATCATCCAGATTATAAACCAAACCGGCTGCTCTCTGCTCCCATCTGGGGAACTCAAGGTCATAGCCTTCAACTCTGGCCCCAGCACGGCCCTCCTGGCAGGCTTCCTGGCCCCTGGGTCTGAGTTCACAGCTGACACTTGTACAAAGAAACCGGCCTCTTTCCATTGAGCCCAGGGCCACTGTCTCTCGCACGTTCCATGCCACACCCTCGAGGACACCTCCCCCAGAGGATTACAGACCTCCTGAGGCCTGACGTGCCCAAAACACACGTCCACTGTCCTGTGGTTCGGCAGCCTGGGGCCTCGGGAAGTGCCGGCTTCAACGTCCCCATGCTCTCCGAGCGTGGCCGGGCAGCAGGCAGCCTCCCTGGGACCTTGTCAGAGAGGCAAACCCCATACCTCTGCCCCCACCACTCCCACCTGTGCATCCATCCGAGCTCAGGCTCAGAACCACAGCCCCAGGCAACCGGCATCTCGCCACCACCTTTGCCACATCAGGGCAGGTGGCACACGATTTGTCCTCGTGGCCGAGATCTGGGCCTGCTGCCCATCCCGGCACGCTGTCCTCTGTGCCCCTCACAGCCCCAGCGCTCAGTTCCCATGGAACGCCAGCCTGGTGCCCCGGGGGCGTCAGGGTGCGCATGGGTTCTGCAGGGTCCTCGGGAGGCCGAGACCACTGAGCAGCATTCACGAGGGTCCTGCGCATCTCCCTGGCTAGCTCGCACACCCTTGCACGCTGGAGGGACGCGCGATGAGCCCCCACTAGCATCAGGGGGAGTCAGCACCCTGTGCCTGTGGCTGGCGGCCTGCCCGCAAGACGCTCCTGCCGTCCCGGGAGCTGGTCCAGAGTCACTGCTAAAACCCTCAAGACGGAGGACAAAGATGGTTTCTTCTCCAGCAGAGAGGGTGGCTGCGCAGAGAGAGACGAGGGAGACGGCCGCCTCTCCAGGGTGCTCTGCACATCCCTGGCAGCCCCCAGCAGAGCGGCACGGGATGCTCAGGCTGGAGGCCGTGGGTGTGTGCCTCCCACAGAGACTGGGTGAGGTGGCCTCTTCCAACCAGCTTCCATGTCCGAGCGGCTCTCCTCTTGCGGCTACTGCAGGCTGCCCCCACAGGTCCCTCCAAGCTTTCCCCTCTCATCCCCACGGAGCACGGACATCCCAGGGGAGATTAAATGGGCGTTCTGCAAATAGCAAATTGATGGTGGAAATTTCCTTTTTTGCTAAAATTTTAAATATACCTTGGAAAAAAGCTAAACACGTGTCCATAGTCACACCCATTGTCACGAGAGTTGGTGTGGGGCAGGTCAGGAAAGGTCAGGAAGGAGACACTCGAACAGGGTTCTGAGGGATGAGTAGGAGTTCCTAGGGGGGAGGAAAGTCGTTCCAGAACAGGAAGGTACAAAAGCATTTGGGAAGGGGTGGGAGCCAGCCACCTACTGCCTTCGGGAGGTCCTCACCCACCGACCTGCAGGGCCAGGCAGGTGGGCAGCGTCCTGTCTAGTGCAGGTGGCTGTGACTCACCTCCCACCAGGTGGGGCCTGTAGAAAATGCAGCCAAACCTTTTGAGTTCTTTCGAGAAAAGCAAAAATACAGTTTTTCATGTGAAATCTGCTTTAAATGTTTATCTTAAGAAGGAAAATTCCCCTCCACCTGATGTTTCCTTAAATTTGAAAGCGCTCAGTAGATGCAACGGGAAGCCCCTCTGAGCCCCATTTCTTATGCCACACAGATTACATAGCAGTCAATGTTGGGGCAGGACAGGCATGTCTGCCCCCTGCAGCCTCTGCCCAGTGGATGGAGGCTGTTCCTCCCCCCGGCAGAGCCTGCCCCACGGCGGCCTGGCAGGGTCAGCCTGCCCGGGGCCAGGGCTCCCCTGGGCCCTCACAGAGACAGTCCTGCACCCCACCAGCTGGCTCGGGCCCCCGGTCCCCCACTGGCACCAGCTCTCACCTGCGACTCTATGGTTCAGGGGCCCCTGTCCCCTCCCTCCTGCGGTTTCTGGTGAGGGGTTGCCACCATCTGCCAGCCAGGACCCCCCTTGTCATAACGGATCCCCAACTGAGGCCGCCAAACTTGGTCTGTGCAGGGCTGGACCCCGATAATTTGAGGCTCCACAGAGCCTTGGGTCTGGGCCACAGCTGCTCATCCTGATGCTGCATCGAGACGACAGCCACAGCCACTGCGTAAACAGCTGGGCACAGCCGTGTCCAGTAAAGCTGTGTCCACAGACACCTGCCCGTGGGCCGCAGTGACCTCTCCCGGCCCCGGGTCCTGCTCACACCTGTGAGATGGGACCTGTGGGCATCCTTCCCCACGGAGTCCTGGCTGCTCGGACGACCAGGCCCCCAGAGCCCTCGCCTGGTGCCAAGTGGAATGTGAGGCTGCAGATGGGCTCCTGGCAGCTGTAACGGGCTTGTCCTGGGTCTGGATAGCAGGAGGGGCGTCCTGACCTGGCCAGGTGCACAGGCCCGGTGACACCAATGGGTGTCTGTGGCTGGTTGCTGGCTTCTGTGGCCTGCAGGCCACCCTACCTTTGGGGCTTGGCCAGTGCCTGTGGCTTTGTCCACAGGAGGAGGCTATTTCCACAGAGCCCCTCTGCCCGGTGGGCCTTCACCAACCCCAGGGAGCCTTGGCATTGAGGCTCCTCAGTGGAGAAGGGGGGTCTCTCTGATGGGAGGGGCTCTCTCTGCACAGCCCAGGTCGGGGCTGTGGCTCCATTGAGTGCCCAGTGGGGTGTGAGCAGCGGTCCCTGAGCTCAGGGACTCGCTGTCCCTCAGAAGGGCCGAGCCTGGCGGCTCCACATGTTCCTGCCTTCAGGGCGGAGGAGAGGGGCACAGGGAGCAGGCCTTGGACTCACATGACGTTTCCACAGGCTCAGGAGAACTGCCCGGCCCCTGGTAAGCTCCAGACTAGACACGTCCCAAGCCGGCCGGGCGCCTGGGCCCTGGAACAGGAAGCCAGCATCACGGGATCACCTACGGGGAAGCGGGTCCACCGTGTGTCCTCCGGGGAGGCACGTGGACATAAACCTGGAGAGAAGGCAGCGGCCCTCGAAGACTTCCCACGAGGACCCCGTGTGCCTAGGGCATCCCCCCTTGTGTGTGTTAGGGGCCACACTGTGTCCCCCAAGGATGTTAGAGTCCTGACCCCAGGACCTCAGAATGTGACTTTATTTGGAGACGGAGTCCCTACAGAGGTCATAAAGCTAAAGAGACATCACTGGGGTGGGCCCTGATCCAGTAGGACTTGTGTTCCCCCATAAAGGGGAATCTGTTCACAGATGCAGACATGGGGAGCAGAAGGCCGCGTGAGGAGGAAGGCAGAGATGGGGAACACGGCCAAAAGTCGGGGAATGCCAACGATAGCCAGGGGCCGCCAGAAGCTGGTGAGGAGCGTGGACAGATGCTCCCTCGGCCTCAGGAGGAACCAGCCAGCGGCATCTTGACCTCGTGCTTCCTGCCTCCAGAACCAGGAGAGAATGCACGTCTGTGGCTCCTTGTTCCCGAGCCCCGGGGCCTGCCCACCTGGGCCCAGGCCCATCCTGACGGGAGGTGCCTCCCACTGCAGGTGAGTGCCCACCCTGGAACCCGGCACCCGTGTGGGCTGGTGGCCGCTGGACGGGCTCAGCCAGAGTTTTTCCAGAAGTTGAGCGCAGGACCCAGAGCTCAGAGCAGCTCCCATCCGACTCACAGTGGCTTTTGCCTTGTTGCTGCTCAAGAACGACTCTCACACCCAGGTCTCCCCCGTTTGCAGACTGAGTAACCTCGGCCCACCCGGACGGGACCGTGAGAAACCTTAGGAAAAGAGTCACTGAAACAGGTTCAAAGTCAAACAAATACCTAGAGGAGATCTTAAAACTCTGAACCTGCACTTTATGATGAACATGATTTATTTCTTATTTTCGAAAGCAACATCTGCTCACCTAGAAAAGCTGGAACAGGCAGAGAAGTAAAAAAGAAAATTTAAATTTCTGCCACCAACCTTCCAGGGCTTTTTAAAAATCTGTATTCACACATATTCAGGGTTTAGGTCGTAAGTTTTCATCATAGCGTGTCTCATCATTTCCATGTAGTAATATTTTCTTAAGACTTCTTCATTTCACGAAAGTTCTGCAGAAGCATAGTTTTGAAGGAGTGCACAGCATTTCTTCACGTTGGATTTCCTTCATTTATTCAACCGTCATCCTTGCTGGCCAGGTTCTTGCTCAATGCAGGGTGTGTAGCTTCCATCCTGGAGCCATGGGACTGCCTCCTCACTCTTCAACCTCACCTCAGGGCAGCCTCCCCTGAGCAGGTCACCCCCCTGGGCATCTCCAGAGATGCCCGTGGTCCCCTCCACCCATCAGTGGTGCCCAGGCCTGGTCAGGAGGAGCTAGGTAGGGAAGCCACATCCCCCATTAACGGTGCCCACAGCTGGGGCCCCCGTCCGACACGGGCTTGGCTCCCTGCACAGCGTGGATGAGATTCTCCAGTGGCTGGTGGAGAGCGGGCACATGCATGTGTTCAGGATCAGCCACACGCAAGGAAGCGCAATGCTGCCTGCATGTACAAGGGCCATGCTCTCCGGCTGCCTCCAGCCAAAGGGCAGCAAGTTGGAAAAATGCTCTCCTTACAGCTGGATTTTGGTCGGGAGTCGTGTCATGAGTTCCTCGAGAGCACAGCCCTCGGTCTGGAGAGGGTGGGTCCCAGGGGTCACTGGAGGGCGGGGGGAAGGCTCTGGTCTGCAAGGTGTCCTCTCAGACTCCAGCAACAATTCTGCCTCCTCCAGTGGCTTCCTTGGGATGACCAGGTCACCTCCCTGAGCCTCGGGCTTCTCATCCTGGAAGGTGCTGGAAACGTGCCCCTGGACCCTGGTGGGCCGTTCTGAGGTTACACAAGACCCTGTTGGAAAGCGGGTTGCAAGCGGACCCTTGTGCAAATCGCCGTTGAAGCCGTGCTTGTGTCAGCGAGAAGGACGAGCTGGTGTGACTTCCGGACAAAGTCACTGTCTGCACCCCCTCATCAGATGTTCTGTCCCGAGCTCACCCCACGGGTGGCGGCTCGCTCATCGCAGGCCGCACCTGGGTCACAGCTTGGCAGTGGAAATATGCCTTTTCCACCATGCGGTGGCGGTCCAGTCGGATGGCCGCAGTCCAGACCTGTCCCCTAAGTGTGAATTCCTCAGGGTCCTAAGTCACCCAGAGCTTGAGCGTGTCCTTGCAGTGCCGTGACCCTCCAGTGCTTTTCTTCACTTCATTATGAAAACACAGGTGAGGCGGTGATTTGCACAGTTCATCATAAACCGCTGGTTGACTAACGGACGGCGCTTGTCCGTAAGAGCTATCCTGACGTGATGTGGACCCGTGGGGCTGGCACACGCAGCTCCTCACGACTGACCTGGCCTCTGCCTCCTCCTCCGTCTCCAGAGGCTGGGCCAGCCCTCGTGCTCCCCACAGGCGGACGCGAAAGCTGGGCAACGATGGGGAGGGCAATAAGGGCCGGAAAGTTCTGTTTGGAGCAGGGGAAGTTTTGTGGGAAACTGAAGGAGGAAGCGGAAGCTTGGTGGTGTTTACACAGCGAGGGAAGTGGGAGACGAGGGGAGATCTTGACGTGCTCTTACGCAGTTAAACACCTGAGAGATGTTTTCAGGAAGGAATCTAAATTCAACAGCTTAGCAAACAGTGCACAGGAGACAACACCCTGAGGGCTGGATGCGGAGCTGGACACCAGCCAATTGTGGACTAGGTTCTGCCAAGGTCAGCCTGCGCGGAGGTGGGGGGAGGGCACCCGCCCACAGGCAGAGCCTCAGTGACCCCCAGCAGCACCTCGCCACAGGGTCCCAGGCAGCCCCAGCCTCGGCCTCCTCAGCGGGCCCCCTGGAGGCAGGACCACCGTGTGCACTGGCGGGCTCCAGGTCCATGCTGTCTCTGGTGAGTCAGGGAGCAAAGGAGCCCTTCCTCAGGCCTGCTGAGAACCCAGACGCTGCCCCCCACATCCTCGGGCCGTGTGTAATTGGAACCACTGAAATTGTGCAGAAAGACAAACGCCGCACAGCAGCTGCTTCCCACGCCTAACGGAGGAGGCCTTGCCGTCCAGCCGCGGCCAGACACTTAAAGGGAGCACTCACTCAAAAAAAGAAGCTTTAAAACTAAGGAATCGTTCCTGTGAGGCTGAATAATCCTCATGTTAATAGAAAAATCGGTTTCCAAATTAATCTGTCTTATATTTGAAATCTTTATGTATCGAAATGTCTTGGAGCAAAGTGCACCCACCGTGGCCCCCATGGCCATGTGATCAGGACACCGGGACATGGTTAATCGGCAGCCACAACAGCCCCCGGCTTTCTGGGTCCGTTCCCAGCGCCCAGTTTTATGGGATGCTTTACCAGGGGTCTGGGTGAGCCTCAGGGTAAGACTTGGATGAATGTGTGTTTACTGTAGCCTTGAAAACACAGTTAAAATTCCTAAAACTTGTCATCCCACAGAGGAGGAGGCAGAGGGCCCGAGTGCCCAGCCTCGACCAAGGACACGCAGTGACCCGGGATCGGCCTCCAGACCTGCCCCCTCCCACCCGCCTCATGTGCCGCCGGCTCTGGAGTTTCTGTTTGGCCCACGGACCCTGCATCCGTCTCCTGCCTCCAGAGCCTCCTGCCCTTTCCCTGCCTCGTGCTGCCGAGTGCAACCCCGCCTGCTCCCAGAGCACCGCGTAAAATGTGTGCGCGCGTGAAAGTGTTTGAAAACCGCACAGAGCAGCACCACACGCGGGCGCGTTCCGGAATCGGGGCATGCTCGCCTCCTGCCGCACATGAGCTCCTCCGTCCCCGTGAGAGACAGGTGGCCCCTCGAAGCCCCAAGCTGCCCTGTGGGACGTGGCCCAGGTCGCCCACACGGCACCCGTTCCTTCTGCTCTCTCCTCCCTGCGTGTCCAGAGGGCTCATCAGAAAATGGAGGGATGGGGGCAGAGGGGCCGATGCATAAAAAGATCAGAGGGCGTCGTTGCACCCGCCGTCTGGACATTACATCCCTGGGGCCAGCGTTCGAGGCCAGAGGCCTGAAAGTGTGAAAGCAGCTTCAGAAGCTTGGCTGCAGAGAGGAGGGGGGGCCAGTGGGGTGGGGGCCACCGTGGGGAGCCACTGGGTGGCAGTGGGTCTGTCCAGACCCAGGCTGGAACGCTTGACCTCCCCTGCTCTCTCGGCTGACTTCCAGTGGGGGTTTCAGCCTGTCTTCTGCTCCCAGGGGTCTGGCCAAGTGTCGCTTTAAGGATGGTGCCCAAAACGGGGAGGGAAATGTGTCGTCTTCGCTCTTTCTGTCTGCTGGTTTCTGGAAAGGGAGTCCAGTGGCTTCCGGATGCTGAGATTTAGGGCTGTCGCTTAATGGGAACCTCAGTGCTCGAGTTGAACACTGAGCCGTGGCCGGCAAGACCCCTGAACCCCAAGCCCTGAAACGTCAGATGCCCCCTCCACATCTCAGAGTCTCACGAGCATCTCCAGGCCCGACCCTGAGGCCCCGCCCTCCCCAGACCCTGAGGCCCCGCCCTCTCCAGATGCTCCCCTCGCAGCGGGAAAGGCTCCCACCAGCCAGTTCCCCCACCAGCAGACCAGCTGCAGCCCACCTGGGGCTCAGGCTAATGGGTCTCAGGTCCCTGCCAGGCCGCAGAATTATTCAGCCAAGCTCGTCACACCCTCCCACCCTGGGAACAGCGGCCGCCCGCCCAGGCTCGCCACAAAGCCTGGCCCGCAGCCCCTGCATTTCCTGCCGTTCCTGGCGCAGCCTTGTGTGGCCCTGTGCTGTGCGGGGTCCTCCTCGCAGCTGTGAGCACCCGGGATGGGTCACCTGCCGGCAGTCTCACCCATCCAGGTCACTGCGTACCGCTTAGGGTGGGGTCCTCCCCAACGGGGAGAGAGCAGGTGATCAGAGCGGCCTCTTTGGCTGCGTTGACCCAGCATCCAGGCCCAGGGAGAGCGCCCCAGGACCCCCATCTCCTCGGTCACCAGGCGTCAGGGAACCCCTCCCCCTTCCTGGAACCATCCACACAGCTCAGGTTTCAAAGCCAAAAAAAAAAAAAAACAGGACTGAGAACTGAGTACACAACCCCACAAAATCTGCATGAAGGGAGGTCTCCTTCCCGGAACCCGGAACCGGCTCCAGTTTCTGAGTCGTGGGGCCTCTCACTGACGGCAGGAGGGTGCTGACGGCCAATGTCCACGCCCCAAAAGCTAAAAACAGGATCCTTGCACGTTAGGAAGCAAAGAAAAGGTGGCCATGAGCGTCAGCAAACTCTTAAAGTTGCCCGAGAAACTCGTGGGATGGGGTTTCCTCCAGGTTCACCCACTGAGCTGGAATCGGGGGGCCCTCTGATCCTCCTGGCCTAATTACAGAGCCCTCCCCCGGGCGCCCATCTGTGGGACCCTCTCTGTTCACAGCCCGTCGTGAATGGAACAGAGGCCTTTTGTTGTGCTGAGATTTCCAGGGCTGAGCTGGCTCCGTGTGCTGAGTGATCCTGTCCCGTAGAGGGGGGACGCCTGGCCTGCGTCCAGCGGGGGACAGAAGGGATCTGTGTCATGCTGGGTCCACATCACAGCGCAGTGACGGTGGGAAAGCGGGGCGTCCGTTCACAACTGCTGGACTTGCGTGAATGAGCTTCGCTTTTCCCAAGCAGCCAAACTGTCGCTGCGTGACGAAAGTTCCCTGCCCACCAGGGTCATCGCATTTAGGTTTAAATAAAAGTATGAAAGAACCAGAAGGGATGGCAAATTCTTTTTTCTTACTCTCCTTCAGCAAAGCTGAATGGAATAACTGAGAGCAAATCCTGCTCTTCAAAACCGCGTTTGGCTGAGCACTGCCTGTGCCGCGCGCCAGCCTGGATTAATCCTCCCATTATGAGCCCCGTGAAAGACCGGCCGCCGCAGAGGTGCTGACGCCGCCAGAGCACAGCAGGCGGGTGAGACGCGAGCTCTAATTTTATTCTGAGAGCGCACGGGCTTGGCTGCCGAGCTGCGTCTAAAATCCAGAGGCATGTAAGTGATGTCAGCAATAAAACGAACTGTTAGGACAACAGTTACGCTCTCAAACGAAAAACAAAATTCAAACCTGAAATTAAAAATATAAAATGTCATCCTTTCATGATCAAATCAAATGAAACTGAACACCTAAATGCAAACTCGCAATCAGGCACCTGTTGGCCTTCTCAGCGTCAGCCCCGCTCCTCCGTCCAGTTCCCGCTTCCCGGGCCTGAGACTCCACCTGGACTCGGGCGCCACATTGTTCCCCACACTGCCCGGCTCTGTGCCCACTCTCAGCCACAGTGGGTTTATTTATGGGGTTGCTTCAACCCTCCAGATGGCGTTTCGTCACCTGCCGTCTCTGCTTGTAGAGATCCCCTCCTTCTCTTAGAAGATCCTGAGTCCCCATCAGGCGATGCCGTGGACTCCGCCTCTCGCTCTGTGTCTCTTCTTGTCCCACATTGTGATTATTTCAGGGCTTCTAAAAAGTCCCCAGTCAACCAGGGGCTCGGGGCTGTGCCTCAATGTGACTAATCCTCGTGGGTGCTAACTCGATGCAGTTTGGCACTCCCCACACGCCTACGAACACTTTACTGTTGCTTCCCTCCATGATGGGCATTTTCAGTTTCTCACAATCCCCAAGTATAAATGATTCTCACATTGAGATTTCTCGGGGATCTATTCTGAGGAGCGAGGTTCCAGGATCACAGGGCATTGCTTCTTGACTCAGCGCACGTTCGAGGGCTGCTCAGCATCACCACGTGTCTCCCAACGCTCGGCCCCGTCAGACCCCCTCGCACGGCGGGGGGGGCTCAGGAGCCCAGGTGCAGCTCTCTGGGCTGTGAGCATGTTTCCAGCGTAGAGTGAGCACCTGCATCTTTCCCTCTGTTTTTCTGCGTGCGGGTGGGTTTCCTCCTCTGAGAATTGCTTCTTCACGCACTTTGCCCATTATTTGGTTGTTCTGCTTTCTTAGAGCCACGTAGAAGCCTTTTTTGTTGCACAGAGGCTGATCTTTTCCTCAGGACATTCTTTGTAACTATTTTTTGCCCCGTTTGTGGCTTATATTTTCAGTCGGTTTATAGAGAAACATTTACAGTGTTATCTTACTAAATGCATCACGTTTTTCTCTATGGCTTGTGATTTTGGTGGGCTTATGAGGAAATCCTTCCCCATCCCGAGGTCATGAAGGTAATCTAGTATTTTTTTAAGCTTAAGTTTACACTTTCCACATTTAATCACTCATTCTTTAGCAGTACTTTTTATTGTGGTAAAATATACATAACATAAAATTTGCCATTTAAACCATTTTTAAGTGTACAATCCAGTGGCATCAATGTCTTGCCTCCATCAGCCAAGCTCGCTCCTCGCCCCAAACAGACTCACTCATGTTTTAATTGATTTCTTCCACAGATCCTCACTGAGCACACACCACACGCAGCTCTGAGGCAAGGGAACAGAGCCGACACAGTTCCCCATCTGCAGGGCCGGCCTCGAGTGTGGGGGGCTGACAGACACAAGGGCACCACAGACAAGTGGTAAGAAACGTGGACTGGCCAAGGAGAGCCAAGGCGGCTTTTCCCAGGGACCAAGATTTGTCCCCTGGGGTCAGAACCCACCACCACCTGTGAGGTGACGTGTGGCACCCTGGCCCCGGCCATGTGATCGGCCCAATTGCACAGGATGCTGCTGCATGTCCAAGGACTTTCCTCAAGAGAGAGGATTAGAGTGCTCAGCTCTGTGGGCTGGGGTCTGTGCAGGCAGGTGCCGAAGCCCCTTAGTATGAGGATTTTGTTCTTCCAGGTGTGGACAGGAGGCCACAGCTCAAGCAGGACACAATGGCCTGGCAGCCACGATGGCCCTGGTGTGAGCTCCCAAGGCACCCGAGGGCAGCCATGAGACCAGGTGTCTGGAGAAGGGGCAGATGGCTCGGCAGAGAGGTGCTTTCAGGGTGTGGATGGACGAGGTGCCAAGCCCTGGGGTGGGGCAGCAGAGGGGTGGAGGAAGGCCCCATCCTCGGGGTCCTGGGGGCTCATGTCCCACTGGGGCTCAGCAGCGGGCTCCTGGCAGCCTCTTCACAGGTGCAGCTGGAAGGGACAGGGATGAGCTCAACTCTGGCTCCCTTGGGATTTGTTGTGGGGGAAACCCTGGCTCAGAACTCACCCCTGGATGAACGAGCAGGACGGCAGGGTTAGGGCCACACTCACGGCCCTTGGTGGGGCGTCTCAGGGCCAACTCATGGTGCTAGAGAAGACCCACAGGCTGGACCAGCCATGGCAGCAAGTCAGCGCCTGTGCCCAGCCCTGGCGGAGCCCAGACCAGATGGGCTCCCCGGCTCCAGGTGCTGCTTCTCTCACACTGGCCTAGAGCCCACGTCCAGCCTTGTCCTGACTCTTGTCACCCAGGCCACCCCCGTCACCGCCATTTTTAACATGCCTTCTCCCCAGTAGTGAGCCACCTTGGACCTTGGTGACAAAGCTGTCAGGGAGACGTCCCCAGAATGGGTGGCCGAGGCAGGCCGGTCCCACAGGGAGAAAGCATGGGGGTCTCCTCGGGCGCCTGCAGGACTCGCCTGGGGCGTCCTCCTCCAGGCGACAGTTAGAAGGTGGCCTTGCCTGTGGGGCTGGAGCTTATACAATCAGAGGTGCTTTCTCTGGGAAAAATATACAAAATTGCCACAACAGACCGACCTGTGACTCTGAGTATCCATTTAGAATGCGGAAAGAAGAGGCAGCATATTACCAGCGTTTTAAAGCCGTGTGTCGAGATGCAGAAGGTTGTCAAGTGCAGAGGCCTGGCTGGCACCGCTCTGCCTGGGGGCCACTCCGTGGATGGAGAGGACGGGCACCAGCTCAGCCTCAGGCCGCGGGCGGCAGCGTTCACTGGCAGTTTAGGGAAGTTTCTTTCCGTTTTGCAGCTGCTCACCCTAGGTTGGGGGCCCCCTGGAGAAGTCCTGCCCTTTGACCTCACTGGTGCCATCGTTGCAGACCCTGCATAGCCTCTGAGCCCCTTGGCCAGGCCCCGGGTGCCCCTGGGAGAGCTTGCCATGTGTGGCTCCTTCCCCTTGGGATCACAGGGGCCCATGCGAGTGCTGGGCCTAGGCTCCCAGGGCGGGGAGTGGCCAGGCGCCACCCAGGACCTCACCCGGGGAGGGGCACCCCCCTCCCCGCCTCCTGCACCTGCTGGAGCCGCCATCTCCCCCCACAGGTCCCAGAGGACCCTCTGGAAGGGTCACGGAAGGAGGGTGCGGGGGCTCGAGGGGGAGGCACCCCAGTTCCTGGGTGAGGCCGAGGGTCGTTCTCCACAGAGTGGGTGCCTGTGGCTGATGGGCAGGAGCGCTTCCACGGCACAGGCTGTCAGCCAGCCCTCCCTGACAGACGGACGGATAGACACGTCACTGCAGGAGCATCTCCAGTGCGGTGGACGCCGCCATGGTCAGAGTGTCCTGGCAGAAAGAGGGAGGACGAGGACGTATTTCCAGGACAGGTTGACTTTGTTACGGTCATTCTCATGTGTGAACAGTGGCCACAGGGCAGCATTGGGCCCTCCAATGCCTGTGGACTGTGGACGACCCTGACGCCGTAGCTATCATCACCTCTACAATGGTCTTGGGCCCCTCTTGCTGCCCCCTCATCCTGCTCTGTGGCTCCCTCCCTCTGCTCACTCTAATGGGACCTGGGGGCCGCCCCGACCCCTGTCACTTCCCTCTGTCACTGTGATCCCCTGAATTCTGAGCCAGTGACCTCCAGTGACCTACCCCATCACCCCGCTACGGCCTTCTCTCCCCCTCTTTCTCTCTGGGGCTGCGTCTCCTCCATGAAGGCTGCTGTCAGCACTGCTCCACTCGTATCCACTCCCCAAGCAGTGCCAGCACATCTGGGTGTCCCTTACATGCTTGGTGGACAGAAAACAAATCAGCTTTGAGGATCTGAGAGGGAATTCAGCCCAACAGTTACAAAGAAAATGGTTGGATGACCCCTAGACAACAAAGATTCGAACATAAGGAACATGTGGATCCCAAAGATGCTGCTGGTTGTTCGACGATCAATACAATAAGAATTGGCAATGCTAATCAAATGATAGCTCGTCCACAGATTTTATTTTCTACTGAATCTCCTGCCACCAGAAACTTTCTTCACTACTGAGCTAAAACATTAAAAGGATTCTGAGAAAAAGATTAAGTTGGAGCTTAAGAAACTTGTCACATACACCTTGAGGGATTAACCAAAAAAAAGAAGAGGTCATTGCAAAAATGTGACAAGTGTAACTACGCAAGTCTGTCTGCCCCCAGATTTCACGAGAGTTTTCTGTCTTAAAGCTCTGGATGCACCTTCTGAGAAACGTTTGCCTCACGTTGGGTCACGGTGTGTCTTTACATTTGACTGGATAAAGTAGATGATACTGTTTCACGTGGCACCTGGTCCCAAGGATCCTGTAACAGGCAAGTGGCCTGACTGGGGATTCGGTCTCCCAACCCATCGACTGCAGAAAGCCCCCCGCCCCCAACACCAGGCGTCCCGTCCTCTCCTCTCTGAGCCCCAACCCTGAGAACATAACAAACTAGACAGCAGGGCAAGCAAATACCTGCCTTACATCAGGGAAATTTAAACTTACTCTGCACCCTTTAGGGCTGATCCATCCAATTTCCCAATGCGGGTTCCTACGCAAGGAACTCATCTCCACATTTCACCCCCTTACATGCAACCAGAGTAACCGGGGGAGCAGACGCAGGGGCTACACGCATGTTCCTGCAGACTCCGCCGCACCTGCTTCAGAGAATCAGGTCTCTCCTCACCTCCCGCCTGCTGGGGACCTGCAGGAATTCTTCGTGACGTGTCCTGGCTGCCACGAGCCAGGAAGCTCCTGACACCATTTTATTGACGTGACTTATGAGCCATAGTAACAGCGTACAACAATAAGCAACATCGTAAATACTTTATGAGTTCCCCTAAAATTAGACTGTTTTGCTGTATGCAGCATTTTCCCATGTTTCTTTTTTTTAGATGAAAAGATGGTTTCCTTAAATCATAGTGCCTATTGATGCATGATTTAACGTCGTTGGTTTGATATGGGCGAGCCGGGGTCTCCTGGTCTTGTGTCAGAGGCTCTTGAACTCCTGCCCATCCCCGCTGACTTCCCTGGGCAACAGGCCAACATAGAAGTGGGACAATTTACTTAGTTATTTTCTTTGTAAACCTCTTTGGACAATGATCACGGAAGAAACAAGATCTGGAGGCAGTTCTGGGAGGGCCCACAGAGCTCCAGGGAGCAACCCGCAGACGTAGCACTCAGATTTAGACCCGAATTGCCTTCAGGGCCTGGTTGACTAACTCTCCACCAGAGCACAGCATCCCTGAGGTGGTCAACGTGTGAGTTAACACTCTCTAATAAGAGGAAGCAGGAAACCAGCTGAAAAACATTCTCTGATTTGGAATAATAATAATAATTAATAATATAAAAAGACAGCAGAGCATCAGCTCAGCTTCTCCCCAAGAGAGTACGGGGTGGACGTGGACCCACCGGTCATGAACACTGAACAGACCCCCGAACCAAAAAAAGGCCACAGTCTTACACCTCATGGAGGAAGAAGAGGACAGTCCACTCAGTTGGCACAGCGAGTGAGAAACTGCAGAATTTTCCATTTAGGGGAGCGAAGGTGGCGCACTCTTTTCGTGCTAAAACTGACAGCTACGGTTTGTCCAGAACTCTCCACAGGCCCGGCTTGGCACTAAGGTTTGACAGCAGGGTGCTATTTGCACTGACCCTTGAGATGGTGGTCTCATCAGCCCCTTTTCATAGATGAAAAAGCCAAGGCTTAAAAGTGGTAATATTGGGCCGGCCCCGTGGCCGAGTGGTTAAGTTTTCGTACTCCCCTCTGGCGGCCCAGGGTTTTGCCAGTTTGGATCCTGGGCACGGACATGGCATCACTCATCAGGCCATGCTGAGGTGGCGTCCCACATGCCACAACTAGAAGGATTTACAACTAGAATGTACAACTATGTGCTGGGGGGCTTTGGGGAGAAGAAGAAGAAAACAAAGAGGATTGGCAACAGATGTTGGCTCAGGTGCCAATCTGTAGAAAAAAAAAAAAAAGGTGGAAATAACCCTCTAAAGTTCCTCTTAGGGTCCACGTTGGTGCCAGGTCCTAATGCACCCGCCATCCCCAGCTAGGGAGGTCTATCCAGAGAAATGTGTGTGTTTTAAGCAGTAACCAACTCAAACTGTCAAAATGAAGAACGGAGGACACACCGTCAAAGTTGGACCCACATGACCGTCCACGAATGTTAAGAAATCATTTGTTCAACGAGAAGGTGGTGAGTTGCCCCAGACACAACTACCGTCTCTTTCTCGAGGAATCAGAAATACTCAAACCTGGAGTTCCACAGAAATACACTGACTCGGTGGCCCTCTTTCATCCTGGTAGTCTAGTTGGTAGCTGAAATCACAGTAGCTTTTTACAAAATCCCGTTTGCAATCCAGGATCCAGCTCTCAAGGAACTGTGAGTAATTCCCAACTTTCACAAAAGTCAACATTGTCCATCCCCCCGCTCATGAAATCAGACTCTGCTGAGAATTCGGGGGTTGCTCTTGTCCACCCCAACTGCCCCCTTGTTGGTGGAAAGACTGCAGACCCCAGAAGATGAACGCCAAGCACTGGGTAAGACAGCAAGGGCTTAGGGAGCGGCTGTCGGGTGCCACGCCGACCCGGGCACCCCACCTGCATTCACTCTTTGAAGTTCACAGGATCCCTCGGGGGAGGTGCAACTCTATCCTGATTTTACAGATGAGGAAGGAAATCAGGGCAGAGAGAAGCCATCCCCCACCCCCCACCGAGGTCGCCGGTGCTGTAGCTCTGCCCTGTGGCTCTGTGGGGTGTCACTCACACAACAAAACCAGACTCGAGACCTGGGTCAACCCGCCCCAGCGGCAGCATCGCTGTTGGTTGACACTGGATATTTAGGATAATGCTGTTGCTCTGAGCAGGGAGGAAGGAGAACACTGTTGGAAAACGACATTGCCTCCTTGAAGCTCTGTCTAAAAGAATGGCTGAGCCAGATTGAAACCAAGGGTTTCCACATCAGATGGGGTTGGGCAACTGAACAGTTTGCAAGGAAATATTTCATTTTCAGCTTGAAGAATAGCACTGCCAAGGAAATTCGGTTCATTCGGGGTTATCAACGGGCATGTTCTAAATGGGGATCCTTCTAAAAATGCACGATGAAGTGAAACGTGCCATTCAGTTCTGACTAATCCAGCATTCCGGGACTCAAGGACGCACATCTAGCCCTGCTCAGAACATCCTTCCTCAAATACAAATGCTAGTTCCCCTCTTCGCTGTAAGACATACGCACAGTTTATGGAGTCTTTAAAATCAAACCACTTATAAAAAGGCCTTTGATCCAATAAGAGTTCCTGGCCTGGCCTCATCAATTCAAGTACCAAAAATATGTACAAGGATCCTCTTACCACAAATATCCCGAAGCCAAAGAGCCGGGTCACGTGACTCTAGCACCTGTTACCAGACACGAGCTTCCACTCAGGAGGACTTCCCTGTTTGCTGAAGCGAGAACTGCTTGTGCAAAGCAAAGCCCTGGGCCACCACAGCTGGGGCATCAGCACAAGTGTGGGGTGACACGGAGAGGGCAGGTGTGCGTGGAGAGCAGGTGTGTATGTAGGGGCAGGTGTGCATGGGGGCAGGTTTGCGTGCAGGGCAGGTGTGCATGTAGGGCAGGTGTGCATGTAGGGCAGGTGTGCATGTAGCGGCAGGTGTGCATGGGGGCAGGTGTGCTTGTAGGACAGGTGTGCATGGTGGAGCAGGTGTGCATGGTGGAGCAGGTGTGCATGGTGGAGCAGGTGTGCATGTAGGGCAGGTGTGCATGGAGGGGCAGGTGTGCATGGAGGGCAGGTGTGCATGGAGGGCATGTGTGCATGTAGGGCAGGTGTGCATGGAGGGCAGGTGTGCATGGAGGGGCAGGTGTGCATGTAGGGCAGGTGTGCATGGAGGGCAGGTGTGCATGGAGGGCAGGTGTGCATGTAGCTGCAGGTGTGCATGGTGGAGCAGGTGTGCTTGTAGGGCAGGTGTGCATGTAGGGCAGGTGTGCTTGGAGGGGCAGGTGTGCATGTAGGGCAGGTGTGCATGTAGGGCAGGTGTGCTTGGAGGGACAGGTGTGCATGTAGCGGCAGGTGTGCATGGTGGAGCAGGTGTGCTTGTAGGGCAGGTGTGCATGTAGGGCAGGTGTGCATGTAGGGCAGGTGTGCATGTAGCGGCAGGTGTGCATGGTGGAGCAGGTGTGCTTGTAGGACAGGTGTGCATGGAGGGGCCGATGTGTGGTTAGGGGCTGGTGTGCATGCAGGGCAGTTGTGCACGTAGGGCAGGTGTGCATGCGGGGGCAGGCTGTGAGCAGATACTCAGGGTCACCTATGGCTCCACGGCCCAACTATGCACACTCGCTGAACACACCTCCGGGGGTGAGTGAGGGATGTGACAACACCCAACTGTGTGAGAGGCGCTGCCCAGGAGCCGGTGCCCAGCAGCTACACCCCTGAGAGAGAAAGAAGGGAGAGGAGCAGGCTCAATAACCTCCCCCCCACAACATGAACAAGGTGCTTCCACCCAGCTGGGCCTCCACTGCAGGGGACCGAATGTTCGCCTCCTCACTCACTGCTTTCGGGGGCCTCTTTCCAGACCTCCTCAAACGCCCCCCGCTCCTCAGAGGCCTTCCTGGTGTCCCAGCAGGCGGTACCCCTCTCCTCCTGAAGCCCTGGACCTGTCCTGGTCCCCCTTGCCCTACATGCCTCCCACAGGGCTCACCTGTGGGAGCAGAGCGCCCTTCCCTCTGCGTGTCCCTCTCCCAGCCAGAGCGTAGGACGTCCTCAGGGCTGTTAGATGGTGAATAGGGGGATTCCTGCCATGACATCCTTCTGGAATTACACATTTTGATTCTCCAGATGAGTTTATTCTCTTTCCTTTTTCAGACAGTGAATATCATACAACTAAAATGTCTCAGGAGTTTAGAGCCAAACTGGCCCCTTGAGAAGCTTGTCCTGATGCCCTGAGATGTCCTCAGGCTTCAAGAAGATGAAGAAGAAGGTGCTGAGGGTGGCACTAGAAGTGAAACAACCCTGGAATGGAGGATGAAGCCACAGAGGTGAGTCAGAGGCGTTTAAAGGGCTTTCTAACCCTGTCTCCATGCACGAAAACCAGCTCAACATCGCCTCGCCTTTGCTCTTTCATTCCTAGTGGCTTGCATATTCATTAGGATTATGTTCACTTGTAAGTAACAGAAAAACCCTAAACAACAACAGCTTAAACAAGATAGAAGTTTACTTCTTCCCTGCCATCAGGAAGGCCAGAGGTAGCCAGCCCAGGGTTGGGAGTACCCTCCATGGGGACCAGGACTCGGGCCCCTTCTCTCTGATTGCTCTGCTGGCATTGCTGTCATTCCCAAAGTTGTTTCACGGTCCAAGATAGATGCTGTAGCTCCAGCCATTGCGTTCACCTTCCAGCCGGCAGGAAGGCACCCTCTCCTTAAGGCACTTCCCAGAAGTTCCACAAATCATGTGCTTGTGTCCCCTTTGCTGCCAGAACTTAGATGACCGCGGCTAGCTGGCAGGCAGGCTGGGGAAAGCAGTCTGTACCCCAGATGGCCGTACTTCCTGCTGAACACGTGGTTCTATCACTGAGGAAGTGAAGACAGATGTGGGGAGAGCCAGCGGGCTCCCTTTGCCCTGGCCACTGCTCCCTTCCCTCCGTGCATCTCCACCTTCAAGAACTTGCCCTGCTCTGGGAGAGCGAGGGCTCTGTCTTCACAACTTTGCAAAAACAATTTGACACAGTGTTTCTCAAAGCCAGTTGGAAAGAATTACTGTAGCAGTCTTTCCATAACGCATCACTCCTTTGAGAATAATTGTTTTTATATTTGTGCTTTTTTCGATGTTTTAGGAAGCAAAATTACATGCAAACATTTGTTCTGCAAACCCAAAGTGTGAAGAAAGTTGGGCTCAAATACTAGAAACAAGCTCCCTGCCTCTGAATTTCAAAATCTTCTTCGTTTGCATAAAGGCTCACAGAAGAGATCGTCCTCTCAGCTGGTCTTCTCCCTTAAGGATCGGCTTCTCACGTCAAGGAAAATGACACAGATGACTCTAGTAAGGTGGGTGCTGTGTTGGTGACCTGTATTTCTGTGACAGTGGCTTCAGACTGCTGGTTTTGTGGTCAACATTACTGTCATATATGTTCTAAATACTTACTTAAATGGTAGTGATATCATTAAATATTAAATGATAGTCGAAATTTATAAATAATAGATAAAATAATGTCAAGTCTCTAGATCCTTATTTGATGTCAAATGTCTGCATATTTGAGGAAAATGGTTTTAAGGGAAACCAAGTGTTGTGAAAATAGGACCTCCCCCTGGAAGGCCACTTACAGAAGTGGATGACCATGGGGAGACGTCCAGCAGGAAATCCTGACACGTGAGCAGAAAGAAAGACCCCCAGAAACGAGGCCACAGCCTCACTGGCCCTGGCTACCATCTCGGTCACAGTCCTTGTGCCTCATTTTCCCCATCTACAAGATGATGGTACTTCACCCATGCAAAGTAGAAAGTCTTCCGACAAGGTGGGTGTTGCAGGGCGGCCCAGGGAGGGCGGAGCCCGACCCACTCCTCTGACCTCCCCAGGCTCCCTTGGGCCACAGCCAGGAGAGCAGCCAGGTAGAACCTGGAAGACCAGCCCGGCCACCGGAGCTCATGGGTGGGGTGCAGGGCTGGGATCAGGGTCATGGCAGTGGGTGGCAGGAGAACCAAGTCCTCGATGTGCCCTGAAGCTCTGTGTCAAGCTTGTCCTTCTCTTCTGATGTTTTGACACCCGGGGCATTGCAGACCCTGGAGGACAGCCACCCACAGAGAGCCAGCAACTCACCCGAGAGCATGCCTTCCATGGGCCCCCACCCAAGCCAGGGCCCACGCCAGCCACCTCCTCCACGCTCCCGCCTGCAGGCCCTGTCCCCCCCCCAACTCCCACGGCAGGGACAGCCCCACCCCCAGAGCGGCTGACTGCTCACAGCGCCATCCTCAGCCTGCTCACCTGGCTACTCCATCCCTCCCGAGGAGACCACAGAAAGCTCAGCCCTCCCCGTCCTGATGCCTCCTGGGGAGCTCGTGGGATGTGCCAGGCCCTCCTCTGGGAGCTGTGAGGAGCAAACCACCTTTCAAGGACAGCCGTCTCCTGATCTGCTGGCCTCACTCCACCTGAATAATAAAACCTACACTTTGAAACAAGCTCTCACCTTCAGAAAATGCTGATGGATGTGAGGGGTGGGACAGAGAGGGGCCAGGATGACACCCAGGTCTCAGCCTGAGCAACCAGAGGGTGGGCCGTGGACAGGCACCTGTGGATGAATGCCCGTGGACGGGCGTGGGGCACAGGTGTGGGAGGAACTCGGAAGCTCAGCCATGGACTGGACAGGCTGAAGTATGTGTCCGACCCTGCTGTGGGCTGAACTGTGCCCCCGAATTCACATGTCGCAGCCTGACCCCAACGGGAAGTGGTCTTTGGGAGGTGCTTAAGGTGAAACGAGATCACGATGGGGGTCCTCAAGATAGGATCCACACCCTCCTGAGCCCCCACAGGGGCCATCTCTCACCTCCCCCATGGGAGGACCAGTGCCAGGGCAGCTGGCTGGCTGCAGGCCGGAGGAGGCTCTCCCCAGAACCCAGGGCCGGTACCCTGCTCCCAGACTTGCAGCCTCCGGAGCCATGAGAAGTCAGTCCCTTGGTTAAGGCCCCATCTGTGGTGTTTTCTGTGGCCGCTGGAGCTGACTAACGCAGACCCCCAAGTGGCACTGACGTCGGACGTGTGATGTAGAGCTCAGGAACGAGGTCCAGCTGCAGACACAAGTCCAGCATCACCCACGTGGAGCTGCTCGTAAAAGCCCAGGACCGAGGAGAGCGGGGTGGGGCCAGGGGGCACTGTGGAAGGCACATTCGGAGGTGGATCAGGCCAAGAGCCACCACCGGCCAGGACAGGGGCTGGACAGGAAGCCTGAGGGAGAGCGAGGTGACCGTGGCATCTGGAAGCCCAAGGAGAAAGGTTTCTCTCAGTCTCACTCACGTGTCACCTTGAGGGCCTGTCTGCTGGGTGGGGATGGCACTGTGCCATCACAGGCACGGCATGATGCTGTGCAGACTCATGTGTCACCACCACAGCCGTCTACAGCGGAGGTGCTAGGAAGAGTCAGCACCCTACATGGAACCGGTCGCCTGTAACAGGGACTTCTCACAGGTGGTGTCCTGGCCCCTGCGAGCTCGGGGAAGGGGACAGGCCCTGGAAGTCACCCTGGTGCCCTAGAATGGCCTCCGTGTTCTGTTAGCCGGGGAAGCTGAGAAGCACGGTCCCAGCCAACATGCTGATGTTCGGGCCTGTGCACGATCCACAGAAGAGAGAGCTCCTCTGGGGGACGATAAACACCAAGAGGCTGCAAGTCTCATTAAGAAGCCACATAATGCCAACTCTTTAGGGTATAAAAGCAACATTCTCTTCATGTTTCCACATTTGATAGGGCACTTGAAGTTGAGCACAGAGAAAATGACCCTTCCCTGTGTTCTAGATAAAACCCGCCCAGACGTGTAATAACTTTCAGCTGGCTGACATTTATCAGTGTTGTATTTTGACACGTTGAAGTATCCAAGTAGGTGCTTTCTGTCTCCAAATTGGCTCAGTGTTGAGCCAACTGAGGAAGCAACACGGGCACCCTTCATGGCGCTCACTCTGCTTTCTCCTGCAGACGCGTCCGCCCGCATGACCCCCTCTTGCCCAGGTACGCGGCTGTTCCCTGCTCTGGGGGGTAACCTGGTGAAGGACATGGACACCGCAGCCCAGACTCCTCCCTCCGCAGAGCCTCTGAAGACGGGGTGACAGCAAGTGACCAGAGCTGCTGCACTCCCCGCCGGGGTGTTGCTGCCACAGTGGGCAAGACAGACCCCGAAGGGGCAGAAATGGGTCTAGGCAGCACCCCAAACTCTCCTAAACCACGGTTTTGGGGGGACTCCTGAGAACAGAAAGCGTGGGCGGCAAAGTGGCCTTTTTATGACAAATTTGTACAGAAGGCTCATCGAGGCTCATCAAGCAGGAGCAACAAGAGTGAAGAGGCCACGGTAAGACCAGGTTGGCATCAGCGATGCCGCCAGAGCCACCGCAGGGCCGGGAACAGAGCACCCGTGGGGCGGGCCTTCCTCCGGAAGCCGTCCTTCACAGAGGCGGGCCAGGCAGCTCTCTGGAAGTGTGCGTTTTGGCCCAGCTCCTCCTTCAGGATGATCAGAGAGCTGCTGCCACCAAGGCAATGACCGCTCAGCCACCTGGACAGGAGCCCTGAGCACCAGCCTCCATGGCAGGGTGGAGCGAGGCCAGGGGCGCACATGGAGCTCACACAGGCTGCATGCGATCTTTAACATCTATTCATGGATTTTGCAGAAATTGCCCAAGATTAGCTGGCTGTAGTGGGCTGGGTTGTGTCCCCAAAAAACACGTGTCCAAGTCCTGAGCCCTGGAACCTGTGACTGTGACCTTATCTGGAGACGTGGTCTTTGCAGAGGTGATTAAGGTAAGAGCTGCAGACAGGGTCATCCTGAATTAGAGAGGCCTTAAATCCAGGGACTGATGTCCTCACAAGAGAGAGAAGAGGGTGGTTGGAGGCCCCCAGACGCTGCTCTATGTCTATTAAAGAAATCTAATTTAAGTTAAAAACACTCCCAGAAAGAAAACCACACACCCAGATGGCTTCACGGGAAATACCAACAAACATTTAAAGAAGAAATAATTCAATTCTACACAAACCCTTCCAGAAATTTCCAGTGAAGAGAGTGATCCCGGCTTATTCTGCAAGGCTAATATTGCTGAGAGCAAAACCAGACACAGATGTTACAAGAAAAGAAACTACCAGGCTAGACTCCTCGTGAGAACAGAGGCAAACACTCTTTAAAAATGTTTGCGAATAGAATCCAACGTGTAAAGAAAGGATCATCCGTCACACCCACGTGTCAAAGACAGGTGTGTCCTTCCCGCCTCTTCTCTTTAAAAGTTTCCCCAAGATGCTAGCTGGTAAAATCAGGCAAGAAAAGAAACAAAGGACCCCAGATCTGAAAGGAAGAAGTAAAACTCGCATTGCAGACAGCATGGTTTTCTACCCAGGAAATACAGAACCTATGAGAAAGCCGTTAGAACTTGCAAGTGAATCTAGTAAGATGTCAGGACAGGAAATCTATACTAGAAATAGTTTACATTTGTAAATACCAGCAACGAACCATCCAAAATGGACATGTCTGAAAGTACCATGTACAATAGCACCAAAATATTCATTTAATTAATTAAGTCTGACAAAAGATGTACAAGATTTGTACACCGAAAACTATAGAACATTGTTGAGAGAAAGCAAAGAAAACCTAAATAAATGGAGAGATGTACCCTATTTGTGGATCAAAAGACTTAACACTGTTAACATGTTATTTCTTCCATCCCAACAAAATGGCAGAAGGATTTTTCCCGTGGAAATTCACATGCTGATTCTAAGATCCATATAGAAACGGAAAGGATCGAGAATAGTTGCAAAAACTTTCAAAAAGAAAAACTAACTTTGAGGACCAATGCTGTCTGATTTCAAGACATATTATGAAGTTATAGTAATCAGGTTGGGGGAGAACTGGCATCAAAGTGGATAAATCGGTCAATGGGACAGAACAGACAGTGGAGACAGAAGGACATATATGCAGTCCATCAATTTTTGACAAGGGTACAGAGGTAATCTGTGGAGAAAGGATAGTCTTTATAACAAACGGTCTGGAACAACTGTATATCCATAGGCAAAAAATAAAAAGCCTTTCATCTACACCTAACATCATATAAAAAATTAGCTCCCAAGAATAATAGACCTAAATGTAAAATATGAAATTATAAAACTTCTAGGAGAAAATGTTTGTTGGGGCCAGCCAGGTGGCATAGTGGTTAAGTTCCCTCCCTCTGCTTCGGTGGTTTGGGGTTTGTGGGTTTGGTTCCTGGGTGCACATCTACACACCACTCATCAAGCCATGCTGTGGTGGCGTCCCACATACAAAATAGATGAAGACTGGCACAGATGTTAGCTCAGAGACAATCTTTCTCAAGCAAAAGGAGGAAGATTAGCTACAGATGTTATGTCAGGGCCAATCTTTCTCACCAAAAGAAACAGAAAAAAAGGAAGAAGAAGAAAATATTTGTGACCTTGAATTAAGCAAGGATTTTTAAGATATAACTCTAAAAGCACAATTCATTTTAAAAATGATAGATTAAAAACAACCATAAAAGGCAGAACTAAAAGTAAATATCCTGCTATATGATCAAGTGGGGGCTTGTCCAGAAAAACAAGGTTGGTATAAGATTGGAATATCAATCAGTTCAATTCAACATATTAACAGGATTAAGGAGAAAAACTATATGACAGGTTTTTGACAAAATGACAAAAATTCCCAGCAAACTAAGAATAGAAGGGAACTTCCCCAACCTTCTTAAAGATGTCTATGAGAAACCCAGCATCATTTACCACAGCACTGAAACAAAATACTTAGGGACAGAATTTTTAAAAACATAGGTAAGACCTATAAATTACAAGTAAATACTTCTACAACAGGATATAGGAAGCATGATCCATAAAAGAAATATGTTGATAAATTGGACTTCATCAAAATTTAAAACATCTGCCCTTTGAAAAGATGCTATTGATGCTTAACAAACCATGACAACACTTAGTGACTGAAAATCACAACGATTTATTGTTTCTCATGATTTTGTGGGTTTCCTAGAAGGTTTGTCCACTGCACCTGCTGGGGACCCTCATTCCACTGCATCCAACCTGAGGGTGGAACATCCACCTGGCGCAGGAACGGCCAACACGGCCTGTCATCCCCCACACTCTGTCTTCACACAACCTCCACAAGATCAACACGGCCAACAGCGCTCCTCCATATGAGCCATGAACAATTAGAAAAAGTAACAAAAATGTAAGATTATTTTGCCATGGCAAAAGTATAACCTCTCCAGGAATTAATCTAATAATAACGTGGAATCGTTATGTAGAACAATTTTAAACACTTTCAAAGAATGTAAAACAAGACCTAATAAATAGAAGAATAACTATGTTGGTGAAAAACAATGCTCAAAATCGCCAAGTATCTGTGTTTTCTATATGAATCATGCTTTTGATTTCCTGTATTTTCTGGTGCTGTGACATTTTGGGGCCTCGTCCCTCCCAGGGATCCTTACTGGGCAGTAAGTCTTTCAAATGCAAACCAGCCTATGCAGAGCCAACCTCCCCCCGCCCCCCCCTTCCTCCACCAGCTCTCACACTCAGGGCCACGGTCCCCATTTCCTGATCACCCCAGAGCCAGGCGCCAGACAATCAGGGACAGCGCCTAGGCCCCAGAGCACCCTGAGATTAATCAAACTGGCCAATTCTAAGCCTGCTGACCCTGCCTGGCCAGTTCGCTCCTGTGGAAATCACCATAAAGGGTCCTGCCCAATTTCCCCTGGCTCCCATGCTTCCCTGTACGGCCCCCGTGGCACAGCATGACTCCTGTTTCTAGGGATCTGTGAGCAAAACTTCCTCCTTCAGGACAGTCATGGCCATGACTCTGTCTCATCAGACCACATCAAAGCAAATCCTGGGGACCCTGACAGCCACTCTTCCTAAAGTCACCTGCACATTTAACGTAATTTGAAACAAAACCTCCAGTGGGAATTTTTAGCAACTGGACAAACTGATTCTACGAATTGATTCTATAATTTGGAAAAACGAAGTTCTCTGCCTCGCTAAGACAATCCTTGAAAAGAAGCGCCAACCGGAATTCACCCTACTGGTTGCCACGGTGCGTTTACTCCAAAGGCATCGAAGTGAGAGCAGTGTGGGACCAGCACAGGAGCAAACAAGCCAGTGGAACAAAACAGAGCATCCAGAAATAGCTTTATAAATACTTCTGTTCCTGCCGAAGAGGAACCACAAATGGGAGAGAGAGATTGATAAGTGGGGGCGAGAATATTGGGTCACTATGCGGAGAAAAAAAATCTTTACCTGCATTACAAACAACCCTGAAAGGCAGAACTAAAAATAAATATTAGGAGAAAATGAAGGACAACATCTCTTTCTCTCCTGTAAATAACTCTAAAATGCAAAAAATAGACAAACCAAAAATACGCAGCCCCACAGGAATAAGCAGATACCTTGTGTTCTCAGTTCATTTGGAGTTCAGAAACATTTCTCTCTAGATCTATCCTCTTAGCACAGGAGCAGAATGAGAGCAAGGAGCCGCGGACACGGGGCACGCACCCCAGCACGGAGGATCTGTGTTCCGGGAGTGTCCAGGGACCGGGGCCCAGGTAGAGGTCTCTCCAAAACCAAGAAACTAAGTCCTGGAGATGAAAGGAAGTCCTTCCACCTCTACTGAAAGAAACTGCTTATAACCCTGGGCCCCAGACCAATGTCTCTGAATCAAGCTTCCAGAACCCTCTGGGACTTCCAGAACATTCCATCGCTGCATTAAAACTGAAGCCTGCGTGAAGGGCCAGGGCAAACCCACGAACTTCCCAGCCTCTCCTCCCACCCGCCAGCCCCCGACGAGTTCCTCTCAGGCCTCAGGAGAAGACAGACCCCCTCACAAACCAGGGGCCTTCATCCCCAGCCGTTAACTGTCCAGCTTTGCAGCCGGAGCAGGGAGGGGGCCCCGCCCCTGGTCCCAGCACACCCCTTCCCCTGAGGTCCAGGTCCCTCAGGGCTGAGATCCGGCCACCGCCACCCCTCTCTCAGGGGGTTTCCACTAATCCCGTGAGGCAGCGCTCTGCCACCTAAGGACAGGCCCTGGGTCCCCTCCCTAAAGCAACTGTCCTGGATCCTACCATCCCTCGCGAGCCTCCATTGTGGCTCTGGACGGCCTCCCAGTTCTCTCCCGGCCGGTCCTCCCAGTGGGCAACTCCACAGACTGCCCCTTCTGGCCCCTCAGCCCCTCGGCCCTGCTCTCCTGGCCATCTTCTGCCTCGTCACCTCTGAAGGTGCACCACAGCTCTGCTGGTCGTGAATGAGTGGAGCACCCCTCCCGCTCGCTCCCTCCTCTCTCTCTTTCCCCTCACTCCACGCTGCCCCTCACACTGACCCACCAGCTCTCCCAGCTGGCCTCACGTGTCTGCGGTCAGAGCAATTGGCAACTGAGTGCCCAGGAGGTGAGCCGTGGGCTGAAGGCCACAGAGGCGAGGGAAACAGAACCCACGCACGTCCACCAGCAAATAAGCTGCACCACAGTCACGAGGACTTCCATGTCATCACGGCACAGCCGAGAGGGCTGGCACCGTGCCCGTTGCCTTTTACAGGCGTGACAACCAAGGTCTTGAGGAGACGTCACTTGCTCAGGTCAAGCATAAGGTTCTGAAGTGTGTGGGACCCGCCCTGCATGTCCCTTTCTGTAAGGACGACACCGCATAGGAAGTCGTAGACTGAGTGGAACCACTGGCCTTTCTTTTGTCCCCCGGAACCCGCCCCCCCCCCCCCCCATTTCTCTTTCTCCATGTAATACAGAAGGGCTCTCTGCACATAGCAACATTGCCGTGTCAGCCAGCCAGGGTATCCGCTGGGCGATCAGAGGGCCAGCACTCCCTGGCCTGCTGCCCAGGCAGGGAGGAGGCTGGGGATCCCCAGGAGCCCAGGGCTTTAGAGAGGTCCACTCCCAGCCCCAGAGCAATTCAGGGAGGGCTGCCCTGCGGCTCCCCAGGGCTCCACTGCAGCTGGGGTGCTGGACCCTGTGGGTTGTCCTTCCTCACGCCTGGGGGCCACTGCCTGCTGGCGTCCTCCACCTCCTGCCTGTGGGGCCAGAGGAGACCTGCAGAGCACTCGGCTGTTCTCGCTACAAAACGCTTGTGGTGAATTTCTGAAACTCACACATTTTGACAAGGGAACTATTTTGCCCTTGCCCAGTAAATACTGCGTCACAAACTAGGGATCCCGCGTGTCCCCTTCCCCGCAGGAGTAACGCCAGAACTACGCAACTAGGGAGTGAGAAAGCATCGTAGGATTCACAAACCGCTGGCCCGGCCCACAAATGCCCGGTCTCACCATCTGGGTGGGCCCTCTGGTCTGAGCGGACCCTGGGATCCGAGCGGACCCCATGCGTCCGGGGCGGGGTCCGCCCACACCTCGGTGGGCACAGCCCACAGCCGGGACTGCACCGACTAGACCAAGGAGCAGCGCAGCGAGGACCCCTGCCCCCACCGGCCGCCTTCCAGGGTCCCCAGTCTGAGCGAGGACCGGCGAGAGGGAAGAAAAGCAGGAGGAGAGCCGCGGGGAGCTGGGTCCCGGGCGGGGTCCTAGTGCAACCGGGACCGAGTCCGCAATGGCCTCTCACACGTGCGGCCTGGCTGGCCCAGCTCCTCGTGTCCCTCGGGATTTGGGCGGGCGGGCAGCGTGGCGCCGGGACGCCCTGCGGGCTCAGCATCCGCGCCCCGGGGTGCGCGCGTGCTGGGCGCGTGCCCGCGCCTTCCCCTGTCCGCGTGTCGCTCAGGGCTGGCCGCCGCGAGCCGCGTCCCCCGCGCGCGCCGAACGGCGGAAAGGGGCTACGTGGCGGGCCTGCCCGCGCTGGGGACAGGACCTCCCTTCTCCGGGAACTAAGCCCGGCCAGCGGTCCCTGGGCCCTGCCTCTGCGGGAGGGGCTCAGCCAAGCCTCGGCGCCCCTCCGTCCTCCGGGCCCCCCACGGACCACTGACTCCTCCGGCCCCCCGGTCCTCCGGCGCCCCGGCCCCCCAACTCCCGGGGCCCCCCCACAGGCTCCCACGGCCCCCTGCTGCCCTCCCCGACTCCCCTGGTCCTCGGAGTCCGTGGGTCCCACAAGCCCGGTGCTGGCCCCCCAACCCCGGCCCACAGCTCGAGCCTACACCCGCGGGGGCGCGGGAGGCGGGGCTCGCGCGGACGCCCCGCCC
>NC_060275.1:120075810-120082103 GCF_021613505.1 Equus quagga
CCGCCGCGCATCCTCTGCCCGCGCCCCGCTCGGCGCCCCGCTGCCCGCGCCCGCGCCCCGCGCCCTGTGCCCCTCGCGGCGGGCGGCGCGGCCATGAGGCTGCGGGGACGCGGTCCCCGGGCCGCCCCCGCCTCCAGTGCCGCCTCCAGCGCGGGGGCCGGCGACGCGCGGCTGCTGGCTCCCCCGGGGCGGAACCCCTTCGTGCACGAGCTGCGCCTCAGCGCCCTGCGAAAGGCCCAGGTGGGTGGCCCCGCGCCCGGACCGCCGCGGTGCCCTGCGGCCAGCAGCCCTCAGCCATCCTGCGTCCCGTAACCCTGGTTCCCGCCGCCCGTGCCCTGAACCGGCCCCGCATCCCGTTACCCCCGCACCCGGAGCCTGGCCCCACCCCCTTTCCCTGGATCCCCGCAGCCCCTTTCCCTGGATCCCCGCATCCCCTTTCCCTGGATCCCCGCACCCCAGGCGCCGCGCCACCCCCTTTCCCTGATCCCTGGCCCCCCGCAGCCCGTCGTTCCGCGCCAATGGGCCCCCTGGTCCGGGTGTCGGCTCCCGCCGCGTGCAGGCCCCGCCCGGAGCGGCTTCCCTGGATGTGACTTTGTCACCTGATGAGCTTCGTCTGTGGGGACCTGGCTGGTCATTTCAGTCAGCGCCGGCCACAGTGGGGCGCGGGCTGTTGGGGGGGCTCCCCTGAAGATAAAGGGCAGGAGGATTTCCGCCTCTGGGTTTGCGAGTTGTTTTCCGGGGGGCGTGCAGGGGTTGGCCTGCGGCAGATGCAGGTTTGTGCAGCCTCGGTTCCAGCGCGGAGGGAGCAGTGTGCGCCCGGCTTCCGTCACGTTTTGTTCGTGGGGTGGTCTGGTCCTGGCTGAGGGAGGGGCGGCCGCAGGCAGCAGCGCGGCCTCCAGACTTGCCCCTTTCCTTCCCTCGCGTGGCTTCCGACCCGGCGGGATCCGTCCAGGGCGGTGTGCGGTCTGTGGTTGGCAGCCTCTGGTTGTGTGTTGTGTTTGCGTTTCTGTAAGATCCCGCGCAAGATGGCCTTTCTTTTCACCCCGGAAGGGTCCAGAGCGGAGGCGCAGCTTCAGGACTTGGTGGTTGTCCAGTTGGTGGGGAGTGTTTTTCCTACTGTGACAAAACTTTTTGCCTGGAGACGGACATCTTTTCACGCGTAAAGTAATGATGATGTTAAAGAGAAAAGTTCTTGGAGTCAATCTGAAGTCCTCACTTTCCCGGTCGCCTGCTTTTTCTCTAAGCGCCTTCTGGGTGGGTTTGGTTCTCATGGATGGGAGAGGAAGTTGTGGGCAGAAAGTTGAGAAGAGGGGAGAGAATGGAGCGTGGCATCCCTTCTGGTGACAGGAAAGGGCAGGGCCGTCCCCAGTTGGCTCCTGGGCCTTGTCCCTTGTCTCTGTGCTGTCCCAGCCAGACGCTGGCATCCTCCTGCCCAACTGGTCTGCTGTGTTCATTTACTTGAAGACTCGCTGTGCCAAGTGCCATAGGGTCGAGACGCACAGTCGCTTCCTCTGGGCTCCTGAATGGGCCCCCAGCCCCCAGCACCCCTCCCATCACTCATGTGGTCCAGGGGGCCTTCCTCCCCCCTGCTCGCTGCTCAGAACCCTCAGGGTACCCCTGGGTCAGGTGGTTTCCAAGACCCTCCTTGGCCCTGCCCTACCCCCAGACTTGGTGCCCTTGGCTCCAGCTGCCTGGGGGCTGTCCTTCTTCCTGCCCCTGCCCACTCTCTCCTGGCCTCTCTGCTCCTCCCTCAGAGCTTGGGTGAAATATCACCTCCAGGAGGAAGACTCCTCTGCTTGGAGGTCCTTGGAGGGCCTCCTCTGCATCCCCGTCACATTCGCAGCCCCTTGTTACTGTGGGTGCCTGGGGGCCAGGCCTGTCCTGCCCGGGTGAGACCCACCCAAGAGACTTGGCTAATTGTTGAGCGAATAAACAAGTGAAAGGGATGAATGTCAGAGTCCGAAACCCCCAGCCCCCTGGAGCAGGGGTCACGCGATTGGAAACTGGAGCTTCGGAGCAGCTTCTGCGGGTTGTTTGCGGGTTGTTTCTCAGTGAACGGTTGATGGGAGTCCGAGATTTTGGTTTTAGATGTTGGCCTGCGCACCTGGATGGCATTCAGAAAAAGAACAGGTGGGTGGGATGTTTTAGCCTCCCAGAAAGGAAGAGATTCTTTGTATCCACCTCGTTGCAGTGTTTCAGAGGCCATGTCAGAATAAGGGTAGTGTATTTGTAACAAAGTGGTCATTACTGCTCTGATGTCTGCAGTGTGTGGTCGCGGATGTGTTGCTTGTGAATTCCCTCCAAGTTGTGAGTCCACTCTGCAGAAACATTTTGTTTTTCACCAAGCAGTGCTCTGCAAAGCTTTCCACCTATACGTAATGTACTATGGTAAAGTTTCTACAGACTGAACTAACCCTACCCAAGCAGAGAAGCCTGCCTGGCCAAATCAGTAAGTGAATGGACCCAGCAATGACTGAGACACCCGAGGGACACTCAGAAACTCGCCTAAATTCTGAGTTCACCTCAACCAGCAAGGGTGCCTGCGTTTTCCTGTTAGCATCTGCTGCCCGGGAGGGGCTGCCACGTGTCTGCGGATTAATGACCAGTCCATCTGTCATTTAACTGCAGATTTAGCAAGGAGCTTAAGCATCTCTTGGACAGAAAACAACACGTTAAGATCTGAAAACCGTGAATAGTATAATACTGGGTAGTCTCATGGAGATTTGTTGCTTTCGGAGTCAAGAGATGGATTTCTATCACCTGGGTTTTTTTGGTACTTCCAGTTGGAACTCACGGGGGTGAGCACATCTCACCTCCAGCTCCAATGTTTCCCCATTTCTGAGCTCCCTGTGGCCAGTGCCAGTGAGAGTTTACTTCCTGGAAGGTAGGCCGGCCTCCTGTACACCTTGGAACTGAGTCCTTGGAGGAAGGAGCTGCTGCGTGCACCCCTCCCCCAGCCTAATCCTCGGAGGATTACCATGAGGGTTGAAGCCAGGGACAGACTCCAACCCACCAGTGTGTGCTGTGCTGTGGCCTTCGTGGAATTTAATCACCCAAAAGTGTGGGGGGAGGGGAGGCGATCTTCTTCTCAAAGTTCTTATCCCAATGCCCGAGTTTTGATAAAAAAGCAACAGCGGGCACAACCCAACTCGGCCTGGATCCTGAGTTAGGTGTGGCCATTCTGGCGCGGGGAATCCCACCGCCTGGTGCTTCCAGGCCACAAGTGGGGAAGGCTGCTGACTGCGTCCTGGTCTCGTGCACTGCCCGCTGACCTCAGTGTCTCCCACCATGCATGCACACAGACCAGGCTTGGCTTCCCTCCTGCTCTGACCTGCCAGACTTCTGGGGCTTGCTCTGGCCCCCCACACCCCATCCGCTCCCTCTGCCCTTGTGTCTGGTGTTCCATGCATGAGGCTTCATAGTGAGCAGTTCTTTACCCAGCCCCTTCTGTGACCCCAGCACTCTGCCAGGGGGTGGGGGAGGATGGATAAACAGGGAGGTGTCCTGACCTGAAGCTGGTGGGAAACCTGAGGATGGAGGATTTCCCAGAAACCGTGCAACCCATAGGAGGGCACAGAAGGCTGAGGCCCCAGGTGGATGCCAGGCCCCATGTCTGGCCACCTCTACGACCTGGGAGCCTAATCGTCCTGCCTCTGTTGGTGCATCTGTAGCCCAGCAAAGTCCAGGGGTAATCCTCAGTGTCCTTGCCACGGTCACTCAGCATGGCCCTGGGAGGCAGGCGGGCGGGAGGTCAGGTACCGTATCCTTGCATTCCAGGTGAGGGGACTGAAGCCCAGGCACTGTGCCATCCCCAGAGTCCTGGGCAGAGTGAGCTGGCTCAGTGCGGACATCTGACCCAGCCTCACAGGGAGCCCGGCCCTTAGGAGGTCGCCTTCCCCTCGAGCTCAGCCAGAGCCTCCCGTAACCCCATTCTGATTCCCTGAAGGGCCACGTGGGACTTAGCTGTGGCCGATGCTGAGGGGTGGGGAGGGGTCCAGAGGGGAGAGACTTGGCTTCTCAGTTTTTATGCTCTTCTGTTCTGAAATAGGGGTTTTCAACATGTGTTTATATGTTTTATATATGTGTATATGTACACAGACTCATGCATAGACACGTAAGTATATACACACTTATTACACATATGCATGTACACGTAAGTATATACACACTCATACACACATATACATACACGTAAGGAAATGCATACGCATATATACACATAAGTACATACATACACATATATGCACTCACACACATGTATACACACATAAACATACGCATATACATACACACATACACACATGCTATGTAAGAATATATACACATGTACACACAAGTATAGCACATGTATATACACACAAACGTGTACACCCATACACACATGTATATACACAGACATATGTACACACATACACACACAAGTATATACGCACCTGTATGTACACTCACACAATACACACATGTATATACACACATATACACATATTCTACATAAGTGTATACACACGTATATACACACACATAGGCATATACACATGCACTCACACACATATACTATGTAAGTATATACACACATACACATAAGTATGTTCACACACTCATACACACGTTACTACATAAATATATACACACATGTATATACACACATACACATAAGTATATACACACACGTATACTACGTAAGTATGTACACATGTGTATACACATATCCACACAAGTATATACACACACATATACTACGTATGTATATGCACTCACTTTTGTTTCACAACATCTTTAATTTCTTAGTACTGAGTAAAGCACAGTCAGTCTTAAGTCTCATTTTAAAAAATCAGGATTTTGTCCCTGAAACAGAAGCCGTTCAAGAGCCGTGCTGCAGGAGCCAGGTCCTGCCCGTCCCGCCCGTCCCCATGGCAGTGGGCCCTGGGAGGGTGCCCCAATGGGGAGGGTGTCTAAGCAGGGCCTGGGCTGCGCTGCCTGGGAGCGTCTGAGCAAGGCTCCCACACGGGGTGTCAGGAATCCTTGCCCCGGCCTGCTGACCACTCCGCTTCTCAGTCTGCCGGCTCTTCATCTAACACAGCCAGATGGCCCGAGGCTGTGGCATGCTGGGGCCACCTGACCTTTCCCGAGTTAGCGTTGTCCCGTAAACCTGTAGTCTGGTTGGGAATTAGTTTGAAAATGAGCCCAGAGGAACATGTGTGTTTGGAAATAACATTATATTTCAGTGTGATTGTTGGGTTTGTCCTTCCAAGGTACAAGTCACCACATGCCCTCAGTGCCGTGTTTTGCAGTGTTAAAACTAATCCACAGGTTCTGTGGCCTTTTAACCATGGTGCAGCCTCTGAGCTTGGGTGTTTCAACATTGTCAAGTGCTGTTCGTACTCGCACACAGGACAGCCGGCTCCTGTCCTCCTCCAGGCACAGCCTGTCCTCGGCTCCTCCACAGCTGCCACGGACTCCCGTGTGCTAGAGCCGGGACATGCCGCAGGTGCCTGAGGACCACGGCCTGTTCCCAGCACAGATTTTATTGTGAAAAGTTGTATTTCCATTTTAGAGCCAGAGGAGTGATTTATTTTCCCCAAAAAGTTATTTGCAACATAAAGCTTTTTAAAAACATCTTCCAAAATGTTAGTATGTCAAACCCCTAGAATGGGGACACAGAGCTGGGCTTTGCTGTGCTGTGTCTCACGCAGGGTCCCTGAGATCCGGAGGGCGCAGACCAGCCTTTGCCACCAGTGGGTCCTGCTGCCTTGCCCTGGGGCCCAAGCACACTCAGAAGTGACCTTGGTGCCCGAAACAGCCACCCCAGCTAGGGGGGCTTTTATATCTTTTATATCAGGATCCACTTTCTCCCAGGCCACCCCTGGAGAGAGGATGGCTGTCCCATGTAGAGAGCAGGTGACAGAGCCCCCACTGGCTGCCCTGCCCTGGGCCCTCCCATTCCATCCTGGCTGCACCTGAGCTGTGGTTCTCAGGAGCAACCAGATGGGTCACCTTCATCCTTCCCTACTGTGCTCAGAGAATTGACCACCCTGGCCAGGGGGACAGACCACTCCAGGCTCCTCTCCATGCCTGCTCCTTTGACAGTCACCACAGGCCTGGGGGCAGGCCTATCCTGGCTCCACAAATGTTACTGGTGGGCAGGGGCTCCCTGTACCTGTGGGACAGAGCCAGGATGCTCTGGGAGAGGTCCCTGCAGCTGGAGGCAGAGCCAGGATGTTCTAGGGGAGCTCCCTGAAGCTGGGGGCAGAGTCAGGATGCTTTGGGGGAGCTCCCTGCAGCTGGGGGCAGAG
>NC_060275.1:120082113-120103780 GCF_021613505.1 Equus quagga
CAGCTGGGGGCAGAGCCAGGATGTTCTAGGGGAGCTCCCTGCAGCTGAGGGCAGAGTCAGGATGTTCTAGGGAAGCTCCATGCAGTTGGAAGTACAGGATGTGGCCATGGGTGTCCTTGCAGCTGGAGGAGGACTCCTTGCAGCTGGGGTTTGGGGGGCGGTGTCGACAGATGGTGGCCTAGACCCAGAATTTCAGTGGGGGGCCTCCTCTAGTTAGGGGTGGGGACTGAGCCTGATGTTCTTTCTGTAATGCTCTCTGTATCTGAGGGGGGTGGGGTAGGAGGTACCCAGGTTGGGGTGCTGCCCCAGCTGGAGGTCTTCCCCCAAAGCTGGTGAGCCCCGGACAGCCCAGGATGGCCCAGGGAGGACTCCTCCCACAGGGGGACTCAGGCTGAGCTCTCCTCAGGCCCTGCTGGCTCTTTGCAGATATTTGCTGAACAAATAGAAGCAGCTAGAAATGCGACAGTTCTTGAATGTCGAGATTCTTTTCTTCAGACTATGCAGCCAGGCCCTGGAGGTAAGGAATTTCCTTGGGCCACAAGACCAGAGTGAGTCTATCTCCAGGACGTGCCCTGAGCTGCGGGGGCCCGTCTGTGCACACGTGAGCTGTTATTGTTGGGGTTCTCACGGTCTCCTTGGTCCATACCCCCCACACTCCTGCCCCTGCTGACTGTCCCCATCGGCTGAGGTGCACCCCTGGCGCAAGACACCAATGAAAACAGAATGCCGCCGGCAAACCCAGAGTCTGCCGCCGTGGTGGGCTGCACCCCGGCTCCATACAGAGTGGAATGGTGTGCACTCAGCAGCAGGGCTGGCCGGCCTGGACCCTCCCTGCTTTCTCACCAACTGCCTGGGCGCCGAGCCCTGAAGGCAGGCACGGCCCTGTCCTGTGCTCAACCTGGGCTAGTAGGGGCCGCTGGATGAGTGGTCAGTGAGCAGACGGCCACTTGACCCCCTAGCGCTTGCAGCAGCCCCTATTCAGACAGTCCCTCTGGGTGCCGCGTGGCACCACTTGCCTTCTGGCCCTGTGGGTGGTGTCACTTGCTCAGTAGATCAGCACACGGCCTTCTCTGTGCCTGGCCTCTGCCCCCTGCCCCCGCTTCCTCCTGAGTTTCTCACCCCCTTGGATGTGGATGTTCCCAAGGACAAGCCAGTGCCTCCTGGGGTGGCCGTCACATCCCTGCCCCTCCCCAGGCTGCCTGTGGTGAGGGCCTGCTCCCCTGGACTGCCCGTCCAGCCTCACTCGGGGTCTGAGCTTCTCCACCCATCTGTGGGACTCGCAGCCTCCTGGGTCCGTCTCTGCAAGTGGGAGCTCCGTGCCCTGCAAGCCGCCTCTCCGTGGGCGTGTTCTATAGGGTGTTCTGCGTGCAGGGGGACGGCTGTGGGAGTGGGTCAGGTGACCTTCTGCAGCCTGGGAACAGGGGCCTGGAGCCAGCTCCTGCTTCTGAGCCTCATCCCCAAGTGGGACGTCCAGCCCTGAAAGCTGCTGCTTTCCAGTGTTTCTGTTCTTCCTCCCCACTGCCCCGCCCCGGTCCCTTCTCCTGCCCCCCTGCCCAGAGCTGGGCCCTGCTGGGTGCTGAGTTCTTGGGGGTGACTGGGCAGCCGCGGAAGGGCCCAAGGTTTGGTTTGTTGTGGAATTTTCCTCTGGAGGCTGCAGGTCGCAATCACAGGGGCCTCAGGGACAGAGCCCCGGTCTCCAGCTGTGGGGCCCTGGACCCCTGGGGAGATGAGGTTCTATAGGAAACTGAGTGAGGAGAGAGTGCAGGCAGGACCCGGGGGCCAGCCCAGCGTGCCAGCGATCATCCAGAAGCCATGTGCATCCCCCGGCGCCCTCTCTGCCCTTGCCGCCTCTGTGTGTGGGATGCCCCCCCAAGCTCCCGGTGTCCCCTTCAGTCTTTGCTTAAACCCCACCAGTTACTATAGAGACCTTTCTGAACTTCCCTGGAGAACAGGTGTCCCCCACCCAGACGTGCCCTCCTCACCGGGACACCTGTCGCCTGCCCCAGGTGGTCTAAGCCAGAGGTGCTGCGCTGTCCATCAGGCTGGGGCTTCGCTGTTCTCGGCTGCTCCCCAAGTCCGGAGCAGAGCTGGCCCATCCAAGCTCTCGGTGCCTGTTTGTGGAATGGATGCGCTTGCTCTCTCTCACATGCCTTTCGTCCAGCTCCTCACAGACGAGAGTGGTGTGCGAGCCCCGAGCTGTTTGCCGGGCGTCGTGCTCTGTGCTCGCATGATGTGAGTCTGGGCTTTGGGGACCCCCAGTCCAGCCAGCGCCCACCCTGATGTGGGGCGGGCAGGAACTGGGGAAGAGCCGGGGATTGGGGGAACCACATCTGGCTGGGGGGCCGGGAGCAGCCAGCACCCCTGGGGCTGCCAGGAATCTGTCACTTTGGGAGTTAAAGGTCGAAGATGTGGCACTCCCTGGACATCCAGCAAGCTGCGTCTCTGGAAATGACCGGGAGGGTCTTGACCAGAATGCGGGGCTCCGGGCCCTGGACGCCCAGGGCGTTGAGACTGTGAGTTAAGGTGACAGATGTAGGAAAGAGGTCTTTTATCGAAGGTGCGTCGTGCAGCCCCCCCCCACCGACTGTGTGCTCTTGGGGTCCACACCCTGTGACCCTCTGCGTGCCTGCAGGGGGAACATTGCAGCTGAGGTGACTGTGTCTCCACAGAGAGAGAAAGGTGTCCGGGCGGTGGCCCCCGGCAGAGACTAGCAGGGATGCGGTGTCCTCCTGGCTCTGCCCCCATCCTGTCCTCCCACAGCACCCTCGTTCACTTCTGTCTGTGATCCTGGGCAGGCGCCGCCCTGAGCCTTCCCACACCCGACCTGCCTCTTCTCCAGCTGCGCTGGGCCCCCGCCCCTCCCCTGTCTTGGGGCCCAGCCTCTGGCTGGAGGGCGCTGTGGTCGGTGTCTCCCTGGTAGTTTTCCCTGGGGACCCAGAGTCTACATGGCAGGTGGCTCCTGATGTCCCCAAGGGTCCACCCCCGTGGCCCTCAGGTGGATGTTCTTTTGTTTTTTAAGGTATGCCTTTTTTGATGAGGAGGTTTGGTCTGTTGCCAATCTTCCTTTTTTTCCCCTCCCCAACGCCCCCATACATAGCTGTATATCCTGGTTGTAGGTCATTCTAGTTCTTCTATGTGATGTGTCGCTGCAGCGTGGCCTGACCAGTGGTGTGTAGGTCTGTGCCCAAGATCAGAACTGGCGAACCCTGGGCCACGGAAGTAGAGTGTGAACCTAAGCACGTGACCACAGGGCTGGACCCGGGTGGAGGCTCCTTTGCTCATCTGCTGGCGCGTGCCCTCAGGCCCCAGCGCCCTTGAACATGGACGGAGAGCTCAGGCCGGCCTCCGGGGCCCCCAGTGCTGGGGTCTCTGCTGAGTCCACCTGGAGGCCCCAAGCTGCTCCTTCGTGCTGAGCGCTGACCGTGTGGTTGGCTTCACACCTCCTTCCCCAGCTGGACCGTGGGCGCTGCTGCCTCAGGCTGCCTGGTGCCTGTGACCCGTCAGCACTGAGGGACGGAGCTGGACACTGAGCCGGGCAGGGTCAGCCAGTGTGGCGGGCTCCAACCTCCCACTGGAACCTCGGGCACGGCTCCAGGGCAGGCAGGAAGGACTGTCTGGTATTGGTGGGTTTCCCTGTGGTCCCCCTGGTTGTGGGACGTCAGGTGTAGGGTTGCCTTAGACCAGAGGGGTTCTGGTCCCGTAAAGAACTGCATAGATGCTTGTCGTTGCCTCACAAACCTTTACACACCAACCAGGGTGTGTTGACAGTGGGAAATACGGTCGTCTGGGGGAATCCCTCTGCCGCTGGGCCACGGGACAGGTTTGTAAATTCAGAGTGAATTACTGAAAGACATGCTTAGTTTGCAGAAGCCTGCAGATTGGGCGACACATTGAGTTGAAAGCCCTGGAACAGAGAAGACGGGGACGGTGAGGAAGTTGGGGCTGCCTGCGGGTTTGAAAGAAAAACATCGCTGTTTTAGAAAAGCTATATTTAATTTTAGACTCGAGTGGGAGAGCTGAGAAGAAATAGCTTATCTCTAGCAGTGAGCGTGGCTCTGGAAGGAGCCTTTCTTCGAGTGGAGGCGCCGTTATCCTGCTGTCACCCAGGAGGACAGAGAGTGTCAGGATTGATACAGCTGAAGCCTAAGGTCAGGACCACCAACATTCACATGTTAGTAAGAGGACCTGCGAGTCCTGTGTGAGTTTGGGCGCAGGATGGCCGGTCACACAGAAGCCAGCTGCCTGATAAAACGCTCATAAACAGGAAGATGCTCCTCTGGCCTGACCTGCACTCCCCCGTCCCCAGCCCCTCACTGAGGATACCGTGGAGGCTAGCCACGCCGCGTCTCTTCTGTCCATCAGAGCAGCTGCGTGTGCGACAGGACAGAGTGACAGCGACGTTCAGAATGACACATTTTCCTGTTTCACTTTTGCTTTGCAGCAATTTCACCGTTCAAGTTAGTTGTGAAACAACTTTATTCCACATTAAGCACAGCACACGATTTGGACCAGAAGGCATTTCATGTTTAAGGAAGGTGTTGGCCAATGGGGGGGAGCAGAGAGGACGCGTCTTCTCCGGTTGATTTGCTGGTTTGCCTCTGGGAGATGGCGGGCCCCGGCCGATGCTCTCTGCCGCGCTTGGCAGCTGTTGGCCCACTGGTTCTGTGCTGGGGGTGTTCCAAACGGAAGCACCTGGTTGTGCCAGCTGAGGGGACCCGTGTGAGAATCGCTGTGCTTTTTCTAAGTTGCTCTCTCTTTGAAAAGAAAATATAATAAAATTAGATGTATCCTTTTCCTCTCGCTACGTCAGGAGAGACTGGCCCCGGCAAACGTCAGCCGTCTCCACGTGGCTCTGTGGAACCACCTCCTGTCTCAGGTGTTGGGGCCACACACTGCCCCAGGGCATCAGGTGTTGACCTCCCAGTTTTAGAGTCTTCTGTCTATCCTAAATCAGGATTCTCAAAAACAGCTTATTTTATTTATTTTTTTTATAAGTAACAGCAAAAACAACAAAAAAAGGATTGACTTCCTGGGCGAGGTTCTTCCCCTCCCACCGTTGATCCCACGGTGCCCTGGAGATCGCTCGGCAGAATTCGTGCAGTCATCTCTCATTCACTCCTCACAGGACAAGCTCGGAGGTGACCAGGACCAGCCACCCAGGGTGGTGTTTGAGGGCTGCACAAGACCCCGCCCCAGAAACCGCTGCTCCCTGTGCTTCTGAACCCTGGTGCCTGCTTCTTTTCGAAAGATGCGCCCTTACTCTCCCCACCCCGGACTCCAGCTGATCTGCCAGGTGCACGTTCGTGCTCCTGTCTCAGAAGTGCTCCTGCATGGGGGAAGGGTTGGTGCACCTGTCTGCCTCCATGACTTCTCACCCCTCTGCAAGTTGGGCGTGGGCCCTTCTCTCTGGCCGCGGGGTGAGCGAGGGTTCTGGAGCCAGCCCTGCAGAGAGTTGGGAGGGACCCGCCTGCAGAGGAGCTGGGGCAGGGTGCGGGATGGTAAGAGACCAGAGGGAGACCGGGGTGTCCAGCACCTGGGGTCGCAGGGTGACCCTGTAGCCATGCAGAACTCTGAGCACCAAGGTGTCTAGTCTGGCTGTGCCTGGAGGGCCAGGGTGGGAGCTCCCGTGTTGCCCCTCAGAGGGAAGGGGGCGCAGACTCTGGACTTTTTTTGGAGAGGGAGGCAGTAGGAGTTGGTAAGAAAGGGAGGCAGCAAATTTGATTCCAAATTGTGTGTCCATGGACCAGAGGGACGGAGCTGCCCCTGAGCGGAGCGGGGCGGGCCGGGCCAGGGGCTCAGCGTGGGTGTTGGTTGTGCCTGATGGTGGATCGGCTGTTGATGGTATGTGTCTGGGGCCCCAGGCAGCAGCCCCAGCTGGGACGGCAAGGTAGGAGGCATGTCCCCGTGTCAGGCCGATGCCCAAGGGCGTGAGGTGCACAGAGGAGGGACGGGCTTCCCCCCCACACTTCTCTCCCAGGGCAGCCCCTTCTCATCTCAGCTGCCCCTCAAACCTTGGCTTTTGCTCTGACCAGCCAGCTGACCTTGGGAAGCTGCCCTCCCTCCCTCGCTGGGCCTCAGTTTCCCCCGATCCAAGCCCATCCACAGTGGGTGTTTCCTCTCTGGGGTGTGGACTGCACTTGCATCCCTGGCAGGATTGTCTCTGCCTCCCCCACCATGGCTTCATGTGCAGGGTGGGCAGCCAGACCCTGCTGTCTGCATCTTGCTCGGCCATGTCTAGCACGTGGTGCACATGCCGCTTGCGTGGGTTGGCTGATTCAGGGTAGTTGATGCGTCTGTCATGTTCTTCCTGGAACCACTTCCTTGCAGCCCCATGGACCCTTCCTTCTGAGAGGCATTCGTTCCCTTGAGCTGGTGAGCAGTTCCCGTTAGTTCCTGCTTATGTTTTGGGTCCCTCTGCCCCTCCCGGCCTCTGGCACTTCCTATCAGTGGCTGGCAGGATGGCCCCCGCACCACTGTGCCCGGGGATCCTGTCCTCATGGGTGTGGGAAGACCCACCGGTAAGAACAGCTTCTGTCCTTTGCATTTTGGATCTGAGGGCCCTCTGTGCCAGCTCAGTGACCCCCGAAGCCCCTGTGGGTGCTGTGGTTGCAGCACCCCCTGATGCAGACCCCACCTGCCACCCGGGCCCACACCTGCTAGTGATCTGCCCGCTGTCCCCATGCTTACCTGGGTCTGCCTGCCCCGAAGAACACCTCCACGGATGTCATAAAGTGACCTGACAGCATGCAAATGTGAGTCTGGCTTGTTTCTTCTCTTTTTCACTGATCGTCTCCTGGGATTGTCTTCGGTGACCCCTGTAACTCACTCTCCTCCCTCTGCTGACCCCTGGCATCTGACTGTCATGCAAGCGCCCTTCATCTCTCTGGTCCCCCTTTGGTGGCGTCCAGCTCTGCTGCCACCACCACGCTGCCATCAGCAGTCTCTCAGTGCGTGCCCATGGGAGCAGCTCCCCATGGGGCCAGGCCTGGGTCTGCCAGCTGGCCGGGTGCACACGCCCAGGCTCAACCTGAGTCCTCACCTGCCGCCAGAGGCTCCAGCACCGGAGCTTGAACCATGGGAATTCATCATCTTCTAGTCCTGGAGGCAGGAGGTCTGAGATCCAGGTGGCCTCCTGAAGCCTCTCCTCTGGGCCTGTAGACGGCCGTCGTCTCCCTGTGTACTCACGCAGTCCTCCCTCTGTGTATCTGTGTCCTCATCTCCTCTTCTTCTAAGGACACCCATCCTATTGTATGAGGGCTCGCCCATGTGACCTCATTTTACCTTAATTACCTCTTTTAAAGACCCTATTTCCCAATGTAGTCGCATGCTGAGGTCCTGGGGGTTGGGATTCTAACATATGAATTTAGGGAGACCACTTCAGCGGCTGACACCAAATCAGAGAAAGTGGAATGAGCCCCGTGCCCCCGGCCCCGGCCATCACCAGCCTGTGGCCAGTCTGGTCTCATCTACCCCTCTCTCCCCCCGCCCCGGGGACTTGGAGGCAGAGCTAGCCTCCATCAGTGCACTCGGAAACATGCTGGCGTGCATCTCAAGGGGAAGGGCTCTGAGTAGCCCCAGCGCAGGCCATGTCATACCTGAAGGCACCAGCAGCCCCGTGTGGTGGTGTTCATGGGAGGTGGTTAAGCAGGCACCCCGCTGGCCCTCGCCCGTGTGCATCTGCCCCGAGCCCACATGGTGCCACACTCCGCACACATGCTTTCCTCCGAGCTCCCCTTCTAGCTCCTTGTTTTGACTTCTTTCTTACCGTGTGTCTGGGGCATTTGTCCCAGAGCGTTTCCTGGTCTGCGTTTTGCAGATTGCATGCCCCGTCATCACTGGCTGTGTTCCTCTGTCTTCGTGTTTTCCGGAAGCTGGTGGCTTGACCTAGAACTCCGTTTCTGCTGGGTCGTCGTGTGGCTCCTCCACGCAGGGCCCAGCACACCTACTCGCCTCCATCTGGGCAGGACCCTCTGTCACATGGGCATCTCGAATGGCTCGGTTCTGGAAGCTGGTGTTGATCCCTGGTTGGCACGTCAGGGGGGGCACGCCCTGCTCCACCGCTTGGCTGCCTAAAGGATCATCTCATGGGACGGGCAGCACCAGGCCTGGTTCTTCCCACGCTGGCCAGCTTCACAGTCAGGAGCTGGTTTCCTAGTGTCTCTGGAGGCAACCAGGGAGGTTGGGGTGTGTGCGTATGACTGCATGTGAGTGAGTAGATGCACGCGTGTGAGGGGACTCGGGGCGCTGATCGACTCATGGTGGTCAGCACATCTGAAGTTCCAATTGTCTCATTGACTGTTCTCACTGATGCTGAAATCGCTCCATCTGCCCCGGGGGCTCCTGAGTCCAGGACCTTCGCCAGCTTTCCTGATTTGGGCTGATCCATGATGTTCCTGGTTCATCGTCTACGCCTCTACCCCTGACCTGGAACTGGCTTCGCCCAGGAGCCCTGGGTCCCATTAGCAGGAAGTGTTTAGAGCTGTGGGCAGCCGCCCAGTTCTCCTTGTACCTGGCGGGTCACCACCTGGACCTGCTCTGCTGGTGACTCCTGATAAGCGCGCCAGTTAGATTGGGAAATTCAGCTTCAAGCCAAGTGTAAAGCGGCTGCTTGACGGCACGGTGTGCTGGGGTTTGCCGTGTCCCTGTCTGCCGTGTTCAGTCCCTTTGGTGGGAGAGTTTACTGCAGCCAACTTGCAACCAGTTTAAACCATGTGTCTCGGCTGGGCACTCTCAGCATGGGTCCTCGCAGGACTGCGTCATACACCCCCTTTAGATCCCAGGGCAGCAACTCCGGAGTTCATTTGACCTGGCACTTTCGAGGGTGGCTGGGACTCCTGACAAGGATGGGCGGGCTGCAGCTGTTGGCAGCTTCTCGGGAAGGACACAGGACCTAGCATTTCCAGACTTTTCCGTCCCTGGTCCATAGCCTTCTCCACAATATGCTACTGCTTCCTCCTCCTTTGTCCCTGGACCCAGACCATTCATCACCTGGGACTTCGGACAACATTCTCTCCGAGGCGTCCCTCTCCCATTGACCCGGTCTCCAGCCCATGCCTGCCCGAGCCCTGATGCCTCATGCCTGCCCCCATCTCCAGGGCTGTCTCCCCACCCACACCCCACCAGTCTCGTCCGTCCCTGCCTGCTGCCTGCACGGGTGTCATCTGCCGGCTGCCCCACCACTTCAGGGAGCATGGCAGCTCTGAGAGGGCCTTTGGTGGGAGTGGGTTCTGGGTGCCTCCCCTGCTGCTTCCCTGTGCTGGGTCTCTGAGGCAGTGTCTCATTCGGGGCAAGGGGAGTGGAGACCGACCCTCTCCCCAGGAACCTCCCTGCCTTCCTGCGTGCTCCTGATGGGGGACAAAGCCCGAGGACCCCTCGAGCCACGGGCTCGCCCTCTAGGCTGGCTGAAGAGAGCAGCACAGACGGAAGTGCCTGTGGCTGCCCAGGGAAGGAGTTACCACGTCCAGCCTGCCACTGGTTCCAGCACATTCCACGTGTGCAGCTGGAACTGCATAGAGACAGCACATCCGCTCACTTTCCCCAGATGCTCTTTGTTCTGTTGGTTTTCTAGTCCAGCTGGGACTTCCTAGGAACGTCTTTGTGGTGACACCTCCCTTTTCTCAGCGCCCACCAGAGTTAGGAGTGTCCACGTGGCTGTCATGGCTGCTCCAGTCATCTTCCCTGTGGCTTCCCACAAAAGCACCGAGTCTGCTCAGGCGCTGGCCAGGCTACAGTGAGGGTGCAGGAGTGGGGTGGCCGGGCCTGGGATACGCATAGGCGACAGGGCCTGTGGAGAAGAGAGGTGGGTCAGAAGGTGCAGGAGGATGGCAGGGTCTGACCAGGGGGCAGCCTGGAGCTCAGGACAAGTCATCAGAGCCCACAGAAGGTTCTAGAAGGAGCTGCAGAAGGCCTTCCAAGTCCTGTCCCCCCAAGGATGGTTTCTGCCTCCTATGGGACTGGTCTGGGCCTGGCACAGAACACACAGGTGCAGCGGTGTGCCAAGGTGAAGGCAGGGCTGTGGGGACCTGGCCAAGGAGCCCTTAAAACATGTGGGCTCTCAGCCCAGGAAGCCGGATCCCTCTTGCACCCAGCGGCTCCCAAAGGTACCTGCCCTCTTGAAGCAGCTTACACAACACTGCATGCACACACGCACACACATGCGCACATGTGCACAGGGGCACACGTGCACACACACACACCCCCACATGCATGCACACGCCCACACGCCCCCCTAGACACCTCTCTCCCTGTCCTCCAGGCAGAGCCAGAGTGGCTCACCGTGGGCCAGTGGCGCTCTATCCCAGACCACAGTGTGTCTCCACCCGCACCCTCCTCTCAGTGGAGGCTTGTCTGTGTGCTGACCTGCAGCCTTTCCCTGTTTGCTGCAAAACACGGATGCCAGGACCGTGTTCGCCACGCTGCACACAAGAGCCGGCGTGAATACATCATCCAAGGTTTAAGTGCGGTCACACATTGCGTCCCGCAGGAGGTGGCCAAGTGCATCCCGTGGCCGCTGGCCAGCCCACAGGAGCATATGTTGCTAATTAGCCCAGCAACTTGAACAGCAGACTCTGAGCCCTGACTTTGGCGGTGGGCAGGCTCCACCACCCATCCAGCTCCCCTCAGCACCTCCCCGTTGGTCTGACGGAAAGGGGTGTTCCTCCCCGGAGCGCCTCGAGCCCCTGTCCTGGTCTGCAGGTCTCAGATACACCTCGTGGGGTGTGGAAACCGTGTGCTCTTTCTGGAACCCCGTGAGAGACTATTGTCATTCCACTGTTTGTGGCAGAAGCCATCCTGAGAACGGAATGTGGCTTGAGAGTAGGTGTGTGGTGCAGACACACATCGGAGAGGGACACCCTCCGAGCCACGCCGTCTGCGTGGGGTCGACTTTCTGAGCTTTCCTGTTAACGCTCTTTGCTGCCTCTTCCTTTCCTCCACGGTACAGCCACCAGGCCTCAAGCTCGATTTAGGGGATCAAACAGTCAAGTGTCCAGTGGCTTCACTTCTCTGCAAATTGGGAAGATTTTAACAGGAGCAGGAATGTGGAGCTCCCGGGGCAGTCTCTTCGGAGCTGGGAGCCCCAGACAGTGGGGGCCGCCTGAGGGGTGGCCGAGAAGAGCACCACGGTGGGCGACGCATTGGGACCCAGAGGCAGCCTCGTCTACAACTGCCGTCTTCCCTCCGCAACAAAGTCACAAGATAATCACAAAGGATGGACAAGAACGTAATGTGCTGACTGGGTTTTAAAAGGAAAGGAAAGGCTACATTTTAAACTTGTGGGGTTAAGGTGGTGCTTAGAGAAAGCTGCGCGCTCTCAGTGTGAATATTGGGGAAATAAAGCCTTTCTGAAAATAATGCTCCAGGCTTTCACCACAAGAAGTTAAAAAGAGTGTTGGAGTGAACTTGGAGTAGAAGACAGAGACTCCCTAAGAGCCAAAGTTAATATGATTGAACAGCAATGACAGAGGCAATGAACAAATCCAAAACTGGTTCTAGAAACAGATTAACAAAAGAGAAAAACATCCGGCACTATAGGCCAAAAAGTTTTAGAAGGCACAAATAATATTAGCAATGCAAATATAAATCAGGGCAGGGTTGGTGTCAATTCTGAGAGGATGTGACGGGTGCTCACTCAGTTATCACAGAAACACACACGCTGGGCATTTGGTGTGGAAGGAACATCTGCTGAGGGTGCCCAGAGAATTCCTCACTGACGAACACTGAAATGAACTCAAGAAAAAAGAGAAAATTGAGGTGAACAGTCTTAGAAACGCTGAGAAAGCACTGAGCAATCTCCGTAGAAATCGCTCTGAAGAGGCACTGGCTGGCGCCTGACGTGGCTGCAGGATCCGTCCAGAGAAAGGCAGCGCGAGGGAAGCTGCGGGTCCTGCTCCCCCGAGAACCGGCCGAGACTGGGTCCCAGACACGTGTTAGCAAACAGACCAAGCGATTCCCTAAAAATAGCGTGACAGGAGGCTCCCAGCGCTGGGCCCAGGGTGTGACGTTAGAAAAGCCGTGAACGCTCCACATTCACAGGCTGGGAACAGCGCATGATTATCTCACTACATACAGGAAAGACGTTGGCTAAAATGAGGATCCAGTCATGATTTCAAGCAAATCAAAACTCGTAGGAGCCCGGGGGTGGCCAGGTATGTTCTCCTCAATAAAGGATGTTTACTGACAGCCGAGAGCAAGTGCCGTCTCACAGGAAGCCTCGTCACCACGTCAGCCACAGGACAGCGCATCTGTTGTCGCTGCCTCTGTTCAACCTCTTGTGAAACTGGAGGTTCCAGCCAGGGCGATAGCCAGCCCCGGAAAGAGGAGGAGAGAGAGAGGCAATTAAAATTGCTGTCATTTGCAAAGCACACAGTTATCTAGATCCACACTGTCCAACAGGCAGCAACAGGCCGCACATGGTTTTTGGGCGCTTAAAATGTGGCAAATTTGAATTGAGATGTGCTGTACGTGTAAAACACACATTGGATTTACAAGACCTTATGAAAAAACTGTGAAGTGTCTCATTCATAGTTTTGTACTGAATACATACTGAAATGATAATGCTTCAGATATGTAGGGATAAATTATATATTAATTTCATCACCTTTCTGTTTTTTAATGTGGCCACTAGAAAATTTAAAATTACACATGTGGCTTGCATTGTGTTCCCATCGAGCGGTGCTGGTGTTGATAGAGACCCCAAGAGAACCTACGGAGAGACCATGGGGACAGGCAGGGGCACCCAGTCGCAGGTAGCAGACACCCGACAAGGAGAGTTGGGGGTGGGGCCACCCAGGCTCCGTCAGCCGGGAAGCTTGGAGATGGCACTGCAGACGTGGGTCTCTTTTCCTGTCTTTTCTGTTCCTATGCACCAAAACCCGCATGTTTGAGATGTGTATTATTGGAAATAATGAAAAACTGCATCTACTGGTTGTAAAGCTTTTGTAAGTCTTATATTTTGTCATCCGTGCCCCGCCCTGTGTTCTAATTGACCACTGAGGTCAGGTTCCTCCCAAGACTCATTGCTGAGTGTCTGCCCTCAGGTGCAGAACCAGTACGTCTGACTTGTGCATAAAACCGCTTCGATTTTAGTTCCAGCTGCCCGTCCGCCTGCGCCTCTCCCTCGCTCAGCTGCTCTGCTGAGCCCCACGTGTCCATCCTCGCCCCACCCCGTGTTAGTGGCTGTGCTGTTTCACCTGCAGGGCCTGCCCCTCCCCATGGAGCCCCGGCCCACCTTCCACAGTGTCCTCTCCACCAGACCTGTGGCGGCATTCGATGCCGCACCCAGTGCTGCTCCTTTTAAGGCCAGACTGAGCTGCAGCGCCCCCACCCCCACCTTGTTCTCTGCTGGGCTCCCACCCTGTGGCTTCCTTGGGCTGAAAGTCACCTGACTTCCCAGTCTTCCTTGTGGTCCAAGGTCCAGGCTCGTGAGCACTGTGCCTGCTCCTCACTGCTTCACAGATGGCAGCTTAGCCCCCGAAAGCATCCTCTCATTGCGTAAGGACTTGGGGGAGCTAGGAAGAACAGGACTGCCTGGTGGGGACGCTGACTGTTGACTCCAGGAGGGAGCCCCCCACCCCATTCCTAGACTGCCCCTCAGGGGTGACAGGGACAGAGTGGGAAGAGGGTCTGGTGACCCTGGGGAGGGTGTCCTGGCTGCTTGTCCCACCCAACTGCCCATGAGAGGACAGCGCTCCGGCTGCGGCAGGTCCAGTGCCGTCTGCTGGGCAGCTTCCCACTCCAGGGGCCAGAGGAGCCGAGCCTCGTGGCAGTGCTTCTGAAGTGACCGCCCCCTGTCTCCCCAGGTCACCCTCATGACGCTGACGCTCTTCCCCCTCCGGCTGCTGGTTGCCACCTTCATGATGCTCCTTGCCTGGCCCATTGTGCTCGTGGCGTCACTGGGATCTGCAGAGCAGGAACCCACGCAGCCCCCCGCCTTGTGGAGGAGGTAAGTGGCTGGTCCGCGGGCTCCCTGACGTGGGGGCTCACAAGCATCCTGAGCTGCCTTCGTTCTCATGGTTTCTCGTGTCCACCCAGTGTGGCAGTCTACCTTCCCCTTCCTGCCCAGGGCGCCCAGGGCTGCCCTCCGCTGGGACACTGCTGCCTCCTGCTCTGTCCTCCTTTGACGACGGCTGGTTCCTCCCCAGACACAGTCCTGCTCTGACGCTCTTTCTAGAGTTCTGCCAGCCACACAGTGGCTGATTCCCTGTCCCGAGCACAGAGATTCCCCATGATTCTGTGTACCCAGCACATGGATCCCGCATGATTCCTTGTCCCGAGCACTCAGATCCCCTGTGATCCCATGTGCTCCGAGCACGTGGATCCCCGTGATTCCATGCCCTGAGCACGTGGATCCCCCATGATTCCCTGTCCTGAGCACACAGATCCCCTGTGATTCCATCTCCTGAGCACGTGGATCTCCCGTGAGCCCATGTCCTGAGCACTGAGATCCCCCACATTTTGTGTCTCCAGCCCTCCGAGGCTGCATGTCAACGTCTGTCCCACTTGCTGCCCCTGGTCTGGCCTCCATAGGGTCGAATGTCCTCTTGCTTTTACACCTTGAATATTAATAAACCACAGCGATCTGTAAGTAGACGTGTTGCGAATACATTTTAACTGCAGATCCAGCGTGAACCTCCAGGAGTTAAATTGAATCACAGCATTTCTTATTTATTTAAATACCTAAAGCTATTCTTTAGCTCAGTGTATACGTTAGTTAACGGTGATGTGGAGATGTCCGAAGGATTTGATATGTACTTCAGCGTCTTAGGAGTTATCATTCTTATCATAAAACCAAAGTGCTGACAACCTCTGTCTCAACATCTCTCTCGATCATGAGGGGTCCTTGAATGGTTTAGTCAGAATAGAAACAGTATTAGTTTAGTGTGGTTGTTGGCGAAAGGGCCCACAGGCCAAATCCAGCTGCCACCTGTTTTATAAATAAAGCTTTATTGGAACCCGGGCATGCCCGCTTATTTGGATGCCTCAGGGCTGCTTTCACGGAGGGTGGATGGTGGCAGAGGCCACACGGCCCACAAAGCCTGAAATATTTGCCACCTGGTCCTTTACGGGTTTGAGGGATGGGCTCAGTCCTCCTCTTTCCTTTGGAAAGCGTCTGAGCTACAGGCACATCTGTGATGCCTGTGAGAGGCATATGGGGACGGGCATGTGTCCTGAACACATGTTCTCCCCGATGCCCACGTGCCATGGTCAGACACAGCATCCGTGCGGGGGGAGGATGGCCAGTGAGGTCCAGGGGTTTGCTGAGCTACTCATGAGCGTGGCATGGCCAGGGGCCCTCTCACAGGTCTTCATGCTCCCCTCCTCACGGTAGTTCACATTCTCTGTTTCAAATGAACCTTAGTCTCCTCTTCCCCAGTAGACACGAGGGCAGGCCCGTCTGTCCCCAGCACAGCACCTGACCAGGGTGTGCTGGGAAGCACTCCTGAGTGAGGGGATGAGTGAGTAAAAGGGCAAGTGGATGTGTAAGAGAATAAGTGAATAAATGGTGAGAGTGAATGAATTAATGAGTGAGTGGGTGAATGAGTGAGGGAGGGAGGGAAGGAGTGAATGAGTGGGTGAATGAGTGAATGAGTGGGTGAGTGAGTGGGTGAGTGGATGGGTGAGTGGAGGACTCAGTTGGTGCTGCCAGACAGGGGTGGCCCGTGGTCACCTGGGCCCTGGGCACCATTGGCTTTGGGTCTTTCATTTCCCCCTGTTGGATTTTCTAGTTTATCCTCGAAAAGCGCTTTTTACTGTGACGGTTTTTTATCTTTAAGTGTGAAATATGAGTTAGTATCAAATATGTAATCAAACAAAATGCATCTAGACCAAACAGGAGTCAGGATTTCAGTTTTGCTGGGTTCAGAAGCCGCAGTGAGAAAGCGGAGGGTTGGTGTGTGATAGATTGCGAGGGATTTGATCAGAGTTTGGGGCTTTAGCGCTGGCGGGTTTGTGACCCTTCCTGGCAGGTGTCATCTCAGTCCCTACTTCCGCTCTGACCTTGGCCTGGACTCCCGCCCTCCTCCGTTCTCTCCCCCGACGTGGGAGTCCTCACACAGCTGCAGATTCTGTCTTCAGAATCGACCACCCCAGGCCAGTTCCCCTTCCCCGGGCCAACTCCACCTGGCTTTTCCTGTCCCTGAATATCTTACTCGGCCTCATTGGGTAGCAAATGGACCGCAGCAAACTGCAGTTCCTGCAGCCCGCTTCACACGTGCCTCAGATGCATGTGACATGCGTGCAAAGCGTCTGCACAGGGAAGGGCAGGGTTCTTACGAGTCCCAAGCGCTCAGGTGTCTGGGTCCACGGAGGATGACTGCGTGTCGTTCTGTGTGTGCGCACATGTGAGAGAGTGTGTGTGTACATGTGTGAGTGTGGCATGCGTGAGTGTGTATATGTGTGCTACACATGACGTGTGTGGTGTGTGTTCATGTGCATGTGTGTGTATGAATGCATGTGTGTACATACATGTGCAAGCATATAGGTGTGTATGTATGTGTGATGTGTGTAAATGTATAAAGACGAGTGTGTATTCGTGTATGCAAGTATGTGTGTGTGTGTGAGTGCGTGCATGAGCACTGTGTATGTGTGAAGCACGTGTGTTTACATGTGCACGCATGTACCATGTGTGCTCGAGCTGCACACAGCCCCCCGGGGTCTCCACACCGCAGTGTTGATGGAGAGCTGGCTCAGTGCACAGCCCTGGGCTGGGTCTGGTGCTTGAGGGGAAACGAAGGGCAGGGGACCTGGACACCCCGAAGGATGCACAGTGACAGGAGCGCCTGATCTGGGGACACGGGAGATGGAGGAGGCGGGACTCAGCGTGTGCCACACTTTCTGCTCAGGGTCGGTGTGGAGTCAGCTGGGAGCGACTGTTCCAGGCTCTGCACAGCCAGGGTTTTGAGTAGGTTGACATTAAAGAGGACTTTTGCTGTACGTATGTTAGTGTCATTCAAACCTTCCTAAAATAAAAACCCTGGGTTTTCAATGAAGAGGAATGACAACTTCACAAAAGACACTTATTCTCAGTTACTTTCAAAACGGTGTCATAAGAACCAGAGCATCTTACAGACCCGAGCAGGGGCTGAGGCCAGAGCCGGGCCAGGCGGGCGAACAGTGACGGTTGGTCCTCTGGCTGCTGCTCCTCGGCCAACTCACGTGGTTTGGAAAGCGGGTGTGTTGGGCCACTCGGGCGCCTTCACTAAGTACACAGATGGGGCTCAGCCGCAGACACTCAGTTCTCATGATCCTGGAGGCTGGATGTCCGAGCGCAGGTGCCTGCACGGCCGCAGGCGGCGCCTTCTGTGTGCTCGTGGGCAGCGAGCTCAGGTCTCCCCTCTTCTTCCAAGAACGCGAGTCCTGTGGGCTCAGAGCCCCACCCCTGTGACCTCATTTCCCCTTATCTCCAAACACAGTCACTTTGGGGGTTGGGGCTTCAACACGGGAATCTGGGGGGACAGGATGCGGCCGCCGCAGACGGACCCTTTCCTGAGGGCTCCGTGTGGGGACTTCGTTCCCATCTCTGTGATGACTCTGGGTGCCGTGTGTACACTTGGGGTCGGAGCCTGAAGTCAAACTTGGCTTTAGCTTCTCTCCTCTGTCCTGGAAGCCGCACTCCCACCCACACCCCAGCCCGGATCAGCCGGGCAGCCTCCACGCCCCTCGGCGTCTGCAGCCTGGCGTTGCCTCCACCTGCTGCCCGGGGATGGCCCCTGCTCCCAGCCAGCCTGTCCCAGCTGTGAGCACGCCGCTCCTCACGGCTGCAGCCCCAGGACCCTCGTCTGCATCATCAGGGGTCGATGCTCAGCCCCGGATGGTCCCAAGAGTGCATAGGCTGTCTGTCACCTCTGCCATTTCCAGCTCCCACCCACCTCTGGGCTCCCTCGCACGGCAGAACCATCAGAAACTGCAGATCCGTGCTCTCTGCACTCTCCCAAAGACCCGGGCAGATCCAGCTCTCGCCCCTGCCTCACGGGCCTGGGTGTTCAGGGTGCCAAGGCCTCGGCGGTCCGTTCCAGGGTTGGGTCAGGATGTTCCCTCAACTGGACATGCCGTACCCCCTCCTGGTGGCCTCCTCCTCTGTGTGCCCTTCTCGGCCCCCTCTTGCCCCGACCCCGACTCCCTCCATGGTCCTTGAGCCCTTCCATGAGCTCATCTCATTCTGGGGCATTGACGACCGTCCACAAGCCTGCGGCTCCCAGACCTGTTCTCCAGCCCGAGCCCCAGAGCTTGCCATCAGTAAGTGGTATCCAGCTCCACACACCCAAACAGGACCTCTGGGCTCCCATCTCCCCACCCGTTCTAGCCGCAGCCCCCTCGTCTGTGGATGGCGACCATCATCCTTTGTGGCCTGGGCCAGGCCCTTGGAGTCAGCGCCACCCTTCCTCTCGCTCACACCTCCCATCCATACCAGCAGGAAATGTGCTGGCTCCACCTTCAGGACACACTTGACCCCTCCACCCGGTCCCCCTTCCCTGGGGCCCTCACCATCAACGCTCCCCTGGGCCCGGGGATAGCCTGTCACCTGCTCTCCTGCTTCTGCGTCTCAACACGGCAGCCACAGGGTCCCCTACAAATGGAAGTCAGAGCACAGCTCTCTGCTCTCAGCCCTGCAGAAGCTCCCATGTCTGCGTCCCCCGGAGTAAATGTCTCGTCCTTTCAACCCCTACAAGGTCCTCATCATCTGCCGTCCCTCCCCCATCCTCCTCCTCTCTCCTCTCCAGCCACCCAGCCTCCTCACCACCTCCCCAACACTCAAGCACCCTCTTGCCTCAGGGCCTTTGCACAGGCTGTCCTCCCCAGAGTATGCATCACCCAGATGTACATGGGGTTGACTCTTCTTCCCATCTTGCCTTCACTCATCACTTCCTCCTCTGCTGCTCCTGACCTTCCTCACTTTGCCCTCCTTTTATTTTTATTTTTCGTGGATGATATCCCTTTCTGATTTACTCCATAATTCACTAATTTTTTAAAAATCCTTATTTCCCCTGCTAGAGACTGAACTCCAGCAGGCGGGGATCCTGGCAGGGTTCGCTGATGTGTCCCCAGTGCTTTCTAAACCCGTGCCTGGCAAAGCGGGTACTCGGGAAGCGGTGGACGAATGGGTGGATTTTCCTCGCGTCCATTTTCTTGGTTTTATCCCAGTAATACGCGTGTGGCATGAAAACAAAGCCATGAAGGAGAGCGGCTGCTGGAAAGCTCGTCTGCAGGCCTGCCCCGCCCTCCCGCTCTGCTGCAGGGTCCGCGGTCCCCGTCTGCCTGTGGCTTCCCGCTGTGGGCTCCGTGGTCCTAAGGAATGAGCTGTCCATCATGCACAGACCCCAGCTGCCACCCGGTGCACCTGCACACTGCAGGGCCTCCTGGTGGAGCACGCTCGTCATGGGCACAAACGTCCTCACCCCACGATTTCCCATGTTCTGTGCCCCCAGCGTGCCTCATGTTTCAACTGCACTTCCTAATGTTTTTTCCTTCTTTACACAATTTCTAAATACCTCTCATGTTGCTGTTACAAAAAGAAGGGTGACCCTGAGTGTCACCTCAAGACGCTCCACCCTCTTGGTCACACAGCCACTGGATGGGGTTGCATTCTGCTCCCAGAGGGTCCTGGAGCCCCTACTCCACGTCCCGCAGCCGCGCTGTCTGCCAGGTTCAGTGCCTTCCCACTGCTCTGGGGCATGGTCTGCAATTTCCTGGGCCCGTTTTGTTGTGGTTTTTTCCCCTTGTTTTTTGCCCAAGACTTCCTGGAATTTCGGGTTCTTTTCTCAGCAAGAGGATGTGCAAGAGGAACCTGGGCTCACTTTGTGTCTGAAATGTCTTTACTCTCCCGACACAGTTGATGGATAGCTTGACTGTGCAGCAGCCTCCAGGCCCAGAGGTTCCACAGCCCACGTCGTCTGAGCTCTGCAAGTGCGAGTGCGTTGCCTGCCGACAGCCGCGACTTTGATGCTGGAGTAATTGTTCGTTCCTCTCTGGGAGGGCTGAGGGTCTTCTCTTTGTCCCTGGTAATTTGGAAAATTCTCCATAGAACTTTCTCAGGATGAGACCTTTTTTTAAATTCATTCTGCTCAGCAGCTTGACATGGTGCTGAAGATCTGTGTCTATCTCAGGACACTGCCTTCTTCGAAGAGCGCATGGTTCTGTCCTTTCTTCTGTGTGTTCTGGGAGATTTCCTGCCCCTCCCTCCTAGCCTGTCCAGGGGCGTGGTCATTTCTGCAGTGCAATATTCGATTTCCAAGAGCATTTTCTTTTTCTTACTCTCTGCACCTTTTCAGAGCACCTGCTCTTCCCGACTCTGACCACACTGAAGCGGGGGATGTCCAGCCCCCCTGGTGCATGCACTGTGGGTCTCCTCACCTCGCACTCTGCTTTCTCCCAGGGCTGGTTCTGCTCACACATCTCAGATCCTCAGGTGTCCTCCCCAGTGACGAGTGGAGGATGGTTCTCATGGACGTGGATCTGTCTTCAACTCACTTTCTCTAGGAAAGCTCTGGGGCCTCAGGCTGGCCGCCAGCTGCCTTTGCCTTGGGGTGAATGGTGTTGGGCCCCAACTTTGCACAGTGAGCAGGGCTTTGCTCTGACCGTGCGCCCATGCAGCCTTCCCAGTGGGTCGTTTGACTTAGGATGGCCTCTCTCCAAGGTCTTTAGGGAATTGTCAGGGTTAGTTTGTTCCCTCCTGGTACAGATCTGTTGAGTACTGTTTGGACTTTTGACCTGAGGGGAGGGTTGTGTCTCTAATAGAAAGGTCAAGATTATATCCTCATTTTTTACCATGTCTCCTCTTCCTCCTGCCTCTGAACCTGCCTTCCCGGGGCCAGCTCCTGTTCCCCGTGCAACCTCCCTCGCAGCCTCCTTTCTTCTTCCTTATGCATTAGTGGGCATCTATTGGCTTTTATTTTTGTACATGTTTTTATTGTGAAAAATAACATGCCTGCAGAAAAGCGCATGTAAAAATGTGCAGTTGAACAGATAATTAAAAAGCGTGTAGCTGTGTAACGACACCCAGCTCCAGAAATGGAGCATCAGAGTTTGGTCCCCGGCATCTCAGTGTGGACCTGGCAGTCCCTCTCTGCCGTCCAGACAGCGGTCTTTGCAAGGTGCTCCTTCAGGGCCTCCCTGCTCCTCCAGCCGCTGGCTGCTGCTCAGATCTGTCGGGACTCAGCTTCTGGAATTCTCTTGAGAGGGTTTTTAAATCCCTTGGGAAGTCAAGCTGGTCAGGTTTGAGGCTCCTGTGTTTCTAGGTGGTGATTTTACCCAGTGATTACCCACGAAACCCAGCAGCCGAGTGAGAGGGACGTGGCTCTTTGTACAGGTGCCTCCTTCTCCCCCGGGGGCTGGCGCGTGCGGCCATGCACCCCGTGTGGCTTCAGGGACGTGTTAAATCGTGATGCAGTGTGGAGCTGTCAGAGATTCCCATGAAAGGGCATGTGTAGGTTTAAATGCTTAAATTCCCTCATATTTTAAAAGAATAAATAGGAAACAAGTTCAGTTAATCTTGGCTGACTTACTTTATTTTTCCGATTTACTGCCCATCTAATTTCATCCAGAAGAGGCTCGTTTTCGTAACGTGACGTCTGACTTGGGAAACCTCAGGCACCTGGGGGAGGTGAGACGGAAGGGAGCCGGGGTTAACTGAACTTGTTTCCTATTTATTCTTTTAAAATATGAGGGAATT
>NC_060275.1:120104180-120177902 GCF_021613505.1 Equus quagga
CACTCTGGATTTCAGTATGGATTGTTGGTGTTTGACTTTTTATTTATTTTAAACGTATGTACTTAGAATGCTAATAAATCATCTCCCAGCATGAAGGCACCGGCGTCTTTAATTTTGCACGTGAGCTTTGTTCTATTATATTTGGGGTCCCGTGCTATCTTCATACTGCTGTGTAATGTGGCAGAGCCGGCCCCTCGGTTTTCTCGAGGAGACAAATGGACAGGCACCCACTGCACGTTGCAAGGGAAGGAAGAGAGCACGGCGTCCTTTTCCTTTCCCCGTCGCACATCTCTGTCACCCCTGTTGCAGGTGTGTCGGCTTGGGCTGCACGGAGGTCACAGAGCTTGGGCTGGGATCCCAGTGGCGGTGTCCATGCACTGGCAGTGCCCTCGTGAGGCATGGAGAGTGCAGGCTGTGACCGCCAGCTCAGCTCCATTTGACCCCAGCGTCCTCTTTTGCAGGGTCGTGGACTTCCTGCTCAGGGCCATCTTGCGCACCATGTGGTTTGCTGGCGGCTTCCACCGGGTGATTGTGAAGGGGCAGCAGGCCCTGCCCACCGAGGCAGCCATCCTCACCCTGGCACCACACTCGTCCTACTTCGATGCCATCCCCATCACCATGACGATGTCCTCCATCGTGATGAAGGCGGAGAGCAGAGACATCCCAATATGGGGAAGTAAGTGTCCACCCCAATCCCCTGGACTGAGTGAGCCCCACTGCTGGGAGTGAGTGAGCCCCCCAATCCCATGGGACTGAGTGAGACCCCCCAATTCCATGGGACTGAGTGAGCCCCCACTGCTGGGAGTGAGTGAGCCCCCAACCCCATGGGGCTGAGTGATCCCCCACCGCAGGGATGGAGTGAGCCCCCTGTCCTACTAGGAGTGGGTGAGCCCCCAGCTGGCCAGTGCAGGTCTCGCCCACGTGAACTAGGCACCTGGCCGTGCGTCCCTGACTTTCCCTGTTGTAATTTCCTCCGTGATGTTAACTGTGGTGACCTCCATGTTTTGTTAGCACACAGTGCCCTCAAATATCATCACTGGCTCAAGTGCTTCTTCAGGTTCTGTTCAGCATCACACAGGATGCTGGCGGTCTGGGGCACTCAGTCACTCTGTCCCGGGGCGTTCGTTGCTGTTCCCCACACCCAGGTTTATGAATGTCTGACTCCCTAGGACGGATTGCAAGACTGGTATCTTACAACAGCAGAAATTTGCACTCTCGCTGTTCCCGAGCCAGGTGTTGACATCAGGTGTGGCAGGGCTTCACCCTCCAAGGTTCTAGGGCAGGATTGTTCCTGATCTTTCCAGCTTCTGGTGGCTCCCGCATCCCTGGGCTCATGGCCACATCACTGCAGCCTCTGCCTCGGTCGTCACGCAGCCTCCTCCCTGTGTGTCTCTTCTTCTCCTCTGTGTGTCTCTAAGGACACTTGTTATAACCAGGGTGATCCCATCTCAATATTTTAACTAACTTCATCTGCAAAGACCCTTTTCTCTAAATGTTGTCTTCACGGGTTCCAGGGTTAGGACATGGGCACATCTTTTTGGGGTCACCACTGAGGGCGCTGCACCGTTACTGTCAGATAATCCTGTAAGGAATCCCGGGCAGTCTGCCCCATCCCCTCGCTTTAAGGATGAAAACGCCTTCCCACGCCCAGCCTGGCCAGCCCAGCCGAGCACAGTCCAGGCGCCCTCCCGGGCCGGTTCTCAGTGGTTCTATCTCCAACGATCACCACCTGGCCCCGCTCTTACTCCGGCAGCTCCGCCCTGGCCCCGTGTCTGCTGCTCACCTCCTCACCCACCAGCCTCTCCACCTTTCCAGCTGAACCCTCTCGGATCACCCGTGCTTCATGCTGAGCACATCTGCGGCGGATTCTGGAGCAGGGCCGGTCCAGGCAGGAGGTGGGTGGGGCTGGGGTGAGAGCTACGGGGTGGAGGGTCCCCACTCCATCCGCCTTCTCTGAGTTTCCACCTGGCACCTGACAGTGTTCGCATACAGAGAACGTTGTGTATGTTTTATTCTGTCCTTCTGATAAGAGGAATGTTCTGAGAGAGGGTGTAAGGATTGTGCGCTGTTGGCGACGTGGATGCTGACCAATGTTTCCTTGGTTGCATGTGGACCACGTGGCATCTGTCACAAAGTAACGCAGACTAGCAGCTTCTACACAACAGACGTTATTGCTCGCAGTTTGGAGGCTGAGTCTGAGCTCAGAGTGCCGGTGTGGTCGGGTTCTGGCGAGAACCCCCCTCCGCCCTCTTGCCGTGTCCTCACGTGGTGGAGGGGAGAACGGTGGAGGTCTGGTCCCTGGGAGTGGTGTCACATCCTTCACAGACATAATGGCCTCATCCGAGGTGGTTTCAGTGACGTTGGTTAGAAAACAAAAGTGGAGAGAAGGCAGGCCCGTGGGGCAGGCAGGGGCGGCCCGCTCACCCAGCTTCCTGCAAAGGTTAGCAGAAGCTCATGACGGCCGTGGCCATGGCGGCCCAGCAGCTAAGCCTGGATTTCCAAAGAAAGGGCTTATACACCAAGTACCTGAATAGTCGGGTTAAACTCCAAGAGTTTCTGAAAGCCAGGCAGAGACCGTGACACTGGCAAGTTTGTGGCTCACTTTCATGCCTCTGGAGGTCTCCACAGACCCCCTACTGTGAAGGAGCCTGGTCCCTGGTGAGGGCCCGGGGAGCCCTTTGGGTTTTGCAGACATGATGCTTGTTCTGGTGTTCTGTTTTCTGTGGTGTTCTGAAGTTTTAAGCTTCAGGCTGTGGCGTGTCGCATTCTGGGGAAGTTCTGGGCTTGGGGAGGGTGGTATCTCACTGTGCTTCACGGACAAATTACACAGAACCCTCTGGAAACCTCGGCTTCCATCACAGCTCAAGTCACACCCGTCCGTCCACATCCCAAGTTCAGGGTGTCTGAAGCTCCTCAGCTGGAAGTGCTGGGGCTCCGAGGTCAGAGCTGGGCCCCAGGCCCCCACCTGCTGACCCTAGTCTTGGGGTCAGCAGGGAGGGTCACCAGCACATCCTCTGTGCCGGGGTCCTTCATACAGACTGTAGATTTCTCAGACCTTTTATGGATAATTGACAAGTGAGAGGAAAGGGATGATGACACACCATTTTATTACAAATTTTGATTATAATTCAGAAACAGCACATCCCAAACTATGCTCCCTATTTTCCTGGTTTTGAAGGTAAATATGCAGCTCACAGCCCATCTCCTCGGGCAGAGCAGAAGGGAGCTGAGAGGCCGTCAGGATTGCTGACGTCGCTGTCGCCTCGTCCTTCTAGGCAGCTCCCTCGTTCCTCCCTTTCCTTCCCGTTGTCCTTTTGAGCAGAGTCAGGAAGCACCGGAGAGGAAGGCTGGAACGGGTCCCAGAATGGTGGAAAAGCAAAACGTTTCAAGGCAAAGGAAGAAATCTCGCTGAGATCCACGTGCATCTTAGACCTTCGAGTCCCAGGGACCCAAGTGGATAGAAGTTTTTTAAAATAAATTTGCTCTTTGCTCTTCGGAACCCCTCCAAGAACTCATGAAATATTATTCCTCATAAGCAGTAAAAATGCTCAGAAAAGAAGCTCGAAGCTCATCTCGGGTCCCGCGGGGACTGACCTTGGGGCAGAGCAGGTGGTGCCGCAGACTTGCCCGACTCTCGGGGTGATGGGCTGTCAGGGCTCCGGCCACCGTTTCCAAGAAAGGAAGTTCCTGCTGAGGGCAGTCTATTCTGAAGTGGATTCACACTTCTCCCTTCTAAGGAGTTGTCCCTTCTCTTCCACCTTTAAATCGTCCTGCGAGAGCACCACCGTCTGGTCGAGGGAGCCCTGAGCGTCCATGCCTAACAGGAGGCCGTGCTGCCCAGTGGTTAGAGTTGGCGCTTATGAGTGTCCTGGGGCCACCATGGCAAAGTACCACAAATTGGGGGCTTGAAACAACAGAAGTGTGCTCTCTCACTGTTCCGGGGCCAGAAGTCCAGCATCAAAGTGTCGGCAGGGCCAGTTCTGAGGGAGAATCCACTCCATCCTCTCTCCAGCCTCTGGTGGCCCCCACAGTCCTTGGCGCCCCTTGGCTGAGGCCACAGCACCCATTCTCTCCCTCCATCACCACTGGCATCCTCTCCACCTGCATTTGCTCCCCCTTGTCTTGCAAGAACACCTGTCATTGGTTAGAGCCCAGCCCAAAGCAGCACCAACTCGTCTTAACTTGATTATGTCTGCAAACGCCCTGTTCCCGAATGAGGTCACAGCCACAGGGCCCAGGGTCGGGACGTCAACCTGCCTTTGAGGGACACAGTTCAATCCACAGCAGGGGCTGGTGGGGTCCGAGCCATGTGCCCCAGGCCCTTCTGACCTGGGTCCTTTGACCCCTGCCCCCTCAGCTGTTAGCAGTGGTGACTGAAGGCTCTGCTCCATGGATGGGTCAGCCCCCCGTTCCCTTTCTCGGCTTTGTCATCCATGGACACCCGGTGTGGTTACTTTGGGTCTTGAAGGTTGTGGGGCTTTCCGCTGACATCTAAGTTGCCCAGAAGCTTTAGTAGTTTTCCTGATTCCCTCGTGGTCAGGCTTTGACTCACCACCCACCCTATGGCTCAGCTCTCGGGGCGACTCTAGGGGGCTCACCACCAGCCGGGCGCCGTGGGGCAGCCCCTGTTGGCCCCCGCCCCCCAGTCCTGCCCACAGGAACGCCCCCTCTCTTTCAGCTCTGATGCAGCACATCCGGCCACTGTTGGTGTCGCGGTCAGACAAGGACTCCCGCAGGAAGACGGTGGAAGAGATCAAGAGGCGCGCCCAGTCGAACGGAAAGTGGCCGCAGGTAACTCGGTCCCCCCCTGCGTTTTGAGTGGATTTATTCCAAAAGATGCTAACTTAGAGATGGAGTTGGGGCAACAGAGGGTCCCGAGCTCACCTCCCTGGGGCTGGATTGTTTTGTTTCATTTTATCTTTGATGAGTTTGCAAGTCCAAGAATGTGCTGAGTATCAGGTACTTTTGGTTCTGGAGTCTTAAAATGAAAAGAAATAAGGAGAGGCCGGCCCGGTGGCTCAGTGGTTGAGTTCGGCGTGCTCCACTTCTGTGGCCTGGGTTCCTGGGTTTGGATTCCAGGCGTGGACCACTTGTCAGCCATGCTGTGGCAGCGACCACATATTAAGTGGAGGAAGACTGGCACAGATGTTAGCTCAGGCTGAGTCTTCCTCAGCCAAAAAAAAAAAAAAGAAAGAAAGAAGGCAAAACAGTTTTTACATGCATCTCGAGTCATCTTTATTGAAAATGAATTTTTTGGAAGTTCTAGGTCAGAAAGAGCTGCTGACCTGCCCTCAGGGGTCAGCACAGTCTCGTGTCTGAATAGTGCGTTAGTCTATGGGGTGTCTCCTTGCTTCTAAAAACCCTGGACTGGGCATGCTTGCACGTTTGTGGTTCCTGGGATGTGAGGAAGGCCTGGCCCAGGCTGTGAGGTGGGGGCCTCGCCCATGTTGGCCGTGGATGTGTTTGACCCACGCTGCATGTTTTTCTTTTCAACTGAGCTGACACTGAGAAGCTGGACATCCCACAGGACTCCCTGGGTTCTGGCAGCTCAGGAAACACTAGAATGTCTGGCCCACAGCACCCATGCCCTCAGGGTGCCCTGGTTGCCACCCCCACAGCCAGGGGCATCCCCCTCTCTGTTCAGCTAACCTGCCTGGTCCTTAGGTGCCAGGGTTGGACCCACACTGGTACAGCGCTGGTGGAGTTGAAAGCAACCACACGGGCTGTGTTTCCAACAATGGGGGAGGTTCAGGTCACACTTTCTGGCTGGAAGTCAGTGAACTCAGAGTAACTGGGGCCCTAGTGGGGAAGGCATTTCTCTGGCAGCCCTCACCAAGCCGCCCAGCCTGGGGCCCTCCGTCTGTGCCTTGTCCTGCCCCGTGCACAGTGTGTCCTGTGCACTGTGCCTGGTCCTCACGGCAGAGGGTGGGCACCAGCAATTGCCCGTTTACAAACCCGCTGTCTAGGAGGCATGCTGATTGCATCCTTGTGTTGCTTCCAGCTTTTAGGGAACCCACTGTTAGAGAGGGAGTCAGCAAACCTTCCATGGTGCGTCTTAACCCTTCCCCTGAGTATGGTTCAAGGGTCCACGTGACCTCAGAGCAGAGTGGATAGACTGACAGCTGCCATGTCCCTTTAATGCCAGCCTTTTCATTTTTCCATTTCAAGATAATGATTTTCCCCGAGGGCACGTGCACCAACAGGACTTGCCTGATTACCTTCAAGCCTGGTAGGTAGTTTTCTTAGTTATTTCTTTTTCTTCTCGAGAAATCAGGAGAGACCTGCACTCCCACCTGTGCCCTCGGCCTGCAGACGCTCCTGTCTGTCCCCTGCTGGGCAGGGCCACGACCTGGCATTTTCTGTGCATGTTCAAGGGCAGCACAGAGGTTGGGAAACCCTCCAGGCACTGAATGACCATTAGCCAGGAGGGCCTGGCAGAAAAGCCCGTTTTATTCTGAGGCTGGCATGAGGTGCGCAGGCAGAGGACCTGCTGCCTCGGAAATGAGTTGCGTCCTTTTCTCTGCAGGAGCCTTTATTCCGGGAGTCCCTGTCCAGCCGGTGGTTTTACGGTACCCAAACAAGCTGGTGAGTGTGTTTTCCTGGGGGCTCATGTTAAGGTGAATTACCTGGGAATGAGGAGTGTGGGGTGTTTAAATGTACTGTTTCTAATCGACGCCAGTATTCCAGAATATTCCTTAGAATTCACCCACAAAGCCCCTCTTTCGTAGGTCGTGAACCTGCGGCCCTTCCTCACGTGGGATCCATCCACATTTTGGTGTGAGACCCCTCCCGCCCACATCCTCAGCAGCTCTCACGACCCCGTTCAGACTCCAGGAAATTTTTAAATTAGGAATATTTGAGTTCTGGAAGCCTGGAGGCAGCAGGAGAGAAAGGAATTAAGTGACTTTACGGTTGATGCGCCTTGCTCGTGCCCACTTCAGGTTCAGAGGTTTTGTTTGTTCTAAAAGAGCAAAATAAAAGAGGTCCTGGGTGATGTTGACAGACCCCTGGCTCAGAGGGGCTGGACAAGGCGTCAGCAGGTTCTGCCAGGTCCCGCCGTGGCCTCGGCCTCCGAGTCTGTGAGGCAACCATGGCTGGCCTTCCTCCCACGCGCCCTGAGGATGCCCTGCCCCCTCAGACACAGTCAGCCCACCTGCTCAGGGCGGGTGCCAGGCTCCCGTGTGCCTGCTGCACCTCACTTCCACTGGAACCCCGTCCTGGTGGGCGTCCTTGCATGGTGGTAGATGAAGGACTCTTGCAGCTGAGAGAGGTCCACAGGGACCTGTGTCCCCTGGCCCTGCCTGGGTGCTGGGCGCACTGGACTATTTCTCGATGGAGGACACAGGAGGCAGATTCATTCATGACACTGAGCTTTCTCCCTGTTGCAGCATCTTTATGACACAAAACAAGACACTGGCAGGTCATGACACGGTGGGGTCTGGAGTCGCTGGTCCAGATGGCAGAATTACGTGTGACATCTGTGAGCATGAGGGCTGCCAGGCCAGGCCTGCAGGGTCCAAGGTTTGCACACTGGACTCTGTGCCTGCAGGTGTGGACAGGCCCAGCAGAGGCTCTCTGAGTGGCCAGTAAATAAGTGTCAGTCAGAACCAGTAGCCACGCAAACTCACAGATAACATTGCTCTTACGGTACGTGACTGAAACTCTGAGGAGTGGTGTTCGTTAGCCAGTTTCTAAGAATAAGAGAATCTGTCATCGGTGTGTAGAGCTCTAGATTTTCCAGTTTTTAAGTTGATTCCGTCAGCTTATCTTAAGCAGGGTGCCCCTACTCGGTTCTTAGATCCAGCTTAGTTGTCAGAGAAGCAGAACGTCTGCCTTGCGCTCGTGTTTCATCAGCTGCAGGGAGAACAGAGCCACGCAGGGGAGGGAGCTGTGGGGGGTGGGGGGGCGGGCTGAGGGAGGCCGTGTGGCAGGTGGGTTTTTAGGAGCCCCTGAGCGGGGTGCAGGTGGGTGTCAGGACTGCAGAGGAGAGAAGCCCACGTGAGTGAGCAGGGTCAGGGTAGAATCAGGGCTTGTGTCCCCACCGAGGTGGCTCATGCAGCTGCTGATGCTGAGGCTGGAGCGCGTCTGAGATCCCCCCATAGGTGGAGCCCTGGGCACACAGTGGGTGGAGAGGCAGCCCCGACAGTGGTTTGTTCTGCCCCTCCCGAGCCTGGGGCTGACCTGCTGGAATGTGTCTCTGACCAAGAGTCGAGCCGAGGACCTTTAGGGGTACAGGCGGGTGTGGAGTTGGAATGAGGCTGCCAACAGCACCATGTGGCTAGGTGACGGTGACGAGCAGGGCAGGTGTTACAGGCCCTGCTTGAGCACATCTGAGGGAGCCAACAGATAGAGCAGGTGCCCACATGGGGGACTGAAGTTGCCAGGGGCACCTGGAGGGGGGAGGGCAGAAAAATGGAACAGGGACGAGGTCTTAGGCAGACACTGGAGTTGGTAACCGTGGAGCTGTGGGAAGATGGATGAGCCTTCCTGGGGAATCTGGGTCCCCAGGGAGCACCCACCTTCTCCCTGCCCTAGAGGGAACTTGAGAGGAAGGGGAGGCTAGCGTCCGGGGTCAGAGGTGGGCTGGGATGGGGGCGGGGGAAGAGCCTGGAGCGGGGCCAGGACAGGCAGGCACGGCTGTGGAGGGAAGAGCCTTTCGGCACACGTAGGGACTTGTGGCACCAGATGTCCAGTTGTGGCTCATTCTCTCCTTCTTGCCCCCAGGACACCATCACATGGACGTGGCAAGGCCCTGGAGCGTAAGTCAGACGCCGTGTTGTCTTGTTTGTCCTGTCCTCCTGGGAAAGCCCGGGGGCCGCTCAAGAGACCTGTGTACTCCAGTTCCTTTAGCAAGTGTGAAAACTCTGAACCCTGACCTGGGGCCCTTTGACAGCTGCTGGCCTCAGCCCATTGTGGAAACTCGATATACAAATCGGGCAGTCCTCACTCATGGATTCGGGACTTAATGTCTCCACCCAACGGGAAGGTACCCGCAAGAACTCCTCTCTTCCCACCCGTGTCTGTCAGCTCAGGGGTTCCAGCACGTCATTGACCTGGGGTCCCTGGTAGAGAAGGAGGCAGCTCCCGGGGCGACCTCCCCTTGCACAGCTACAAGGGGGGCATGGGGTTCCAGGCACACTGGGCCTGCAGGGCCAGCATTGAGCTGGTATTTGGAGGTGGAACAGAGTGGTGAGGCCAGGCAGAGCCCCCCCAGCACCCCCAGGCCTTGCCAGGGGGCTTGGAACAGGGCTCTGGGGAGGTGCCATGAGGGGCAGCACATCTGAGGAGAGGCGATAATATTCCCAAGGCTGGAGTGCAGAGGGTGGATGGCAAGAAGTGAGGTGGAAGCTGGGAGGAGGCCCAGGAAGGGCTCCTTCAGGGTCCTGTGGCCTGAGCTTGGAGCTGGCAGTGATGAGGCAGAAACAAATGGGTGCATACAAAGAGAATTAAGAGGGAGACTATCCATCTGGGGGAGTGAGTGAGGGCCCAAGAACAGGGGACCCAAATGGCTCCCCGTTTCCGACTCCTGCAAATAGAAGGATGGCAATGCTGGTTCTGAGTTCAGGAACTCCAGGAGCCAGGCTTGGGGATGGTATAACTTAGGGCCTGTCCAGTGAGTGCTCCCAGGGGACAGCCAGGGTGGGGACAGGTGTCAGGTAAATGAGGTTTCCTGAGCTGGAGGACAGACTTGGGAAATGGTAGCTTGCAGGGCAGACCAAAGCTACAGGCGTGGGTGTCTTTAATGAGAACAGTGAAGACTACTATTTAATAAAATTAGCCTTGTCAGTCATCACTGTGTTTTAAGGTTCGGATTTAGGCTGAGGAAGGCTAAGTGTCTGCTCCTGAAGGAGAATTAACTGCCTGCTGGTGCCCTGTGCAAGGAAAGGGGTCTGGAGACTTGGCTCCAGAAGTGGAAGTGATTTAACTAAAAGGAATTGAGAATCTTTTAACCAATGCTGTAAATCTGTTGGTTTTTAAGGTTGAAAATCCTGTGGCTCACGCTGTGTCAGTTTCACAATCAAGTGGAAATTGAGGTTTGTATAGATATAGTGTCACAGAGTTACATTGGGGTCTACATAGATACAATGTTATACAGTGTTGTATTAAGATCTGTGTGGATGACATTTTATGCAGTGTTATATTGGGATCTGTATAAATACAATGTTATATTGTCAGTGTAGATACAATATTATACAGTGTTGCAGGTACAGACACAATGTTGTGTTTTCTATATAGATACAATGTTATATTAAGGCTTGTACAGACATAGTGTTACACAATGTTATGTTGGGGGTCTAAATAGATACAATGGTATACAAGGTCACATTGATGTCTGTACAGATACAATGTTATATGTTGTCTGTCTTGCTTTGAACTCTCCATTTCTCAGGGCTCCTTAGAGGTGCTTCCGCTGGTTTTTGCATCAATGGCTTTGTGTCTCTTGCATGATTTTGAATCCATTCAGATAGGATTTTTTTTAAAGTCAACAAGGAAGCTAAACCCCTCATTCTTTTATTATGATTAGCATAGCTTAAGGGCATATAGAATTGGCACATATACAATGAATTGGTTTTTGGGCTTTTATTTTTACCTGATTCTAATACTGCTAAATTTGTCATGCTGTTATCCTCTGTTTAATACTTGGTTAGAGCTGTCGGCTGCCTCCCAGTTTTCAGCCCATTTATGTCTCTAAAGTCCCAACACCCATCCTCTCAGCTAAATCAAATACAGTCACATTTGTGCAGCCTGTAAATTTTATCTGAGTGGATGAAGAATAGAGTTTATTTTCTTCAAAAGGGAATTAATGTGCTACTCCCGCACCTGAAAATTAAAGATGAGTCATGGGCAACTTAAATTATTTAATGAAACAATTAGCTACCCTCTGATAAATTTTACAGAGTAACACTGAATTTACAAATGAGCCCAGCTTTCAGCCAGGATTTTCACTTCGGTAGAATATAAGCCACTTAATTACAAAGAACTGAGCTGAAAGAGCCCTGGCCTGGGCCGAGGGTGGCAGGCCCACCACTTAGGATGTTTCACGTGGCTCGTCTGCAGGTAGCCAGGAAGCCCCAGGGGAGTGAGGCTCTCAAGAGGACATGCCGGTGCTGCCCAGGCCTCCCAGTGTGAACGGCTCCATTTCAGACCTGGTTTCTAACTCTAAGAGTTGAGAAGAAACCGTATGGCTTTGTGAAGTCACTCTAAATGTCTTTACTCATGTTACTCCTACAAGATACCAAAGCTAATGTGAGAAACTGTTGCAATTAACATAGTTTTTAAAAATGTAGCAGTAAGTGACAGATTAGAATTATACGATGAGAATTGATAGGGTTTCAGGATGTTCCTGTATTCCCAAATACCCATTTTAAAGAAAAAGGGCTGGGTGATGGTCTTCTCTGCACAGTGAGGTTGGCACCCAAGTGTGGGACTTAGTCACTTAAAACGCTGTGTAAGCATTGCCCACGCAAAGATGTGTGTTCATGGGTCACCGTATTGTAATCTCAAAATGCAGTAGATGTCAATAAGCTAAAAAGTCTATCTTTCAAGTAGAAAAAATTGGTTGTGCTTTCTACAACACAAAGCTGAGACCTTTAGAAATGGAAGCTCACAGGTAGTTCTTTGCATCTAAACATTAAGCCCCTGTGTGAAGTTGGAAATACAGTGCACAGGAAAGCAACACCTTCTGTCTCGGTGGAGCAGGCCCTGCTGGTGAGGAATGCTGGGTTGTGAGTTTTCACACAGGTGTGTGTATGTGTGCATGCATGTGGGTGCAGTGCATGCATTTTGTGTGTGTGCGTGTGCCTGTGACAACTTCAAAGACAATTCTAATAGAAAGTGCTTCGACAGATCTTAATTTTGTCAGACTCAGGGTTGTCACCTGCGGTGGCCTTGGTAAGGTAGGTGTCTTGTGATGCTCATGGAAGTAACGCATCCTTCTCTGTGCTCAGTTCCTCCCCGTGTACAGCCCTTCAGAGGCGGAGAAGAAGGACCCTGTGCTGTACGCCAGCAACGTGCGGCGCGTCATGGCAGCGTGAGTGAGCACCCTCCTTCCTCTGTGGCTGGGATGCCTAGGGCCTGGACCTCCCTAAGTATTGCTCAGGACTCTTGCTTGCCAGGTGACATTTCTGCTTGCTCAACAATGGGAAGGTGTTTCATTGCCACTGAGTTTCACAAAGTTCGGACGTGACCATAGTCATCAGTCACCTGAGTGCCATGTCCGTGTGCGCCCAATGGAGACAGGCAGTGGAGCCGTGGGCAAGAGCGCCGGCCCCAGGCAGACGAGGGGATTGGGTTGGTGTGTCCTGGAGCTTGATTTTGTCCTCTCCCCATATAGTGTTTATTAATGTTCTTGTTCCATCTTACCGAGTTAAGTATGGTATTTGCACACTCACTCTGGTGTATGACTTGTGCTGCGTATTCAGTGAGCGTGTGCACTTGGCAACAGTCTTGCTTCCCACTTGCACACAATTCCGGTTGCCTCAGCGAGCAGTAGTGTCAGCCCACACCCCTCCCCTCTGCCCGCCTTCCTCCCTCCGGGTCCCATCCTCTCCCCTCTTCTCCTGCTTACAGGCTGCAGGGGCTGCCTCTGAGTTTGGCCACTGCGGTGCCGGGAGGGGGTCTCAGGGCTCAGCGGCTCTGGGATTGAGCGTCCCCGTGGGGGCGTCTGCGTGGCTGCAGAGGGGTTCTGATGGTGCTGTTGCTGACCTGGTGTGACTGAGGCTCCTGAAATGAGCTCCGTCTGGATACGTGTCATGACCCCACTTCACTGGGTTCTATGGGACCATGTTGAGCAAAATCATGCATTCACCTCAACACTAGTGAGCTAAACTCAGCCCGGTTCAGGCTGTCCACACGCTCCTCAGAAAGTTAGGCACTAGGAACAGTCCATGGACACTCCCCTCTCCTCTTGGGCACCCACCCTCTGGACTTCCATCTCCCTCTTCTCAGAATCACGCCTGGGGACCGTATGGAGCTGCCAGTGCTCAGGATGCACTTCATCCTCTCAACCTTTGGGAAGTCTGGGTGCTCAGTGACACCCTTGTCCAAACTCTTGATAAAGAAATAATATCCACAGAATTGCAGGCTTCACAGGTTAGGTGTAATTTTTTTTAGTATGCATTCAAATAAATTAACTTTTTTTTTTTTTGGTGAGGAAGATTGTCCCTGGGCGCACATCTGTGCCAGTCTTCCTCTATTTTGTGCGTGGGATGCTGTCGCAGCATGGCTGACGAGTGGTATGTAGGTCCGTGCCTTGGATCTGAACCCAGGAACCCCGGACCGCGAACTGGATTGCACAAACTTAACCACTACGCCACCAGGCCAGCCCCAAATAAATTAACTATTAAAATTTTTAAAAATGTGTGTCCTAAAGAGACTTTCGTGATGTCAGATACTCCCCGCATTGGTGGAGGAGGAGCACCATATATTTGATGGAGAAGGGCAGCTGTTCATCAGGCGCCCCCTTGCCTCAGCAGCCGCAGTGGGATTCTGGAAGCCTGGAGGTGGGCGGTTACCTCCCTGACCCCTAGTCCCCCTAAGTGCCTGGGAGGGGCCAGGACCCCCGGGAGCTTTGCAGGCAGTCCCTGAGCTGGCCTTGTCCCACCTCTCCATGGACCAGTCTGAGACGCTGCTGGTGCACTGCTGACTTCTCTCCCCACATGTTTATCCCCAAGTTTTCTGAGGGGGATTCTGAAAGCCAAGAAAGACGTCTGCAAGTGCCTGTTTCCTTGTTACGCGGTTGCACCCAGTGTTGCTGTGGCAACAGGGAACTGCTGTGGAAGTGACTGACAGCCCAGGCAGTTCCGGAGGCTGGGGGCGGGTTCCATTTCTCTCCTTGGTAAATCTCCTGCCATGAATGTGTGTTCTGTAACAGTCAGGACGGGGCTATTTTTTATGGCATATGACGCAGCTGTGTAGAGGAGCGCCCGGCTGGGGCTGGGGCTTCGGGGCCCGCATCTCCCCTCCTGCCTCCAGATTTCCTGGCCAGTCCGTCCTGTCCTGCAGGCCCCGCAGATGCCCATTCCTGAGGGGGAGACTTCCTTTTGTCACTGGCAGGTGGGCACAGCTCAGGGAACCATGCCTAACCCTCCTCCAGTTAGGAGGGGGAGAGGCTGTGAGCCTTTAACCCAGCGGGCATTGAAGGTGGGTTCACCCTGCTGTCCTTGGCCTGTTCCTCCCGTTGTCCCGGGCACTTTTCCCTCGCCCGACATGTTCTCTCGAAACACTGGAAACCCCTTTGCTATGAGGACAGGAGTCTGAAGGGTGACTCTCGGCTGCATGATGAGCCCTGAGATCTGGAGTCTGGAAGGCTTCACCTGTTCCTCAGGTCTCTTCACGTATTTGGATGTTTTAGTCCAGTTTTTAAAGGTTTTAGACATTGGCTTCATTCTGCTGCCACTGGCCTGTTCTGCTTCCCCGGGCTCTTTCTCTGGCCGAGCGCTATGGCCGCACCAGGGGCTTCCGTGGCGAGCCGCTCACTTCTCCAGCCGCCCAGCACACGTCAGCGGAGTGACGTCGTTTCTCCAGAAACAACTTCTTTCCCTGACTTTCACTTCCACCTTTGACACCACCTGTGCTCAGATCAGTTTCTCCTTTTAATATTTAGCTGAAGTCAGTTTTACAGGGGCTCCAAAACTAAACACTGACACCTCAGGACAGCGTCATTTACCTGAGACAGAGGATGTCTCAGACCCAACGCGGGAGGGATCCCTTTAACACACGTGTTCTCGTGGACAGATGGCCACGTGGTGCGCACCCCACTGGGCTCCCAGAGCAGGACGCTGGACTTGCAGGAGCACAGATTTCTGCCATTGTCGCTGACTCGGGCGAGACCCCCGGGAAGGGCCTGTGCAGGGGCCTGTGTTGTTCAACGGCCTTCGCCGGCTCCTGCTGCACCCCAGTGGTCCTCTGTTGTCCCGAGGGATTGGGCTGATGGCGTGCGCCCTCCTCCCTCTCTTGCAGGGCCCTGGGCGTCCCCGTAACCGACTACACATATGAGGACTGCCAGCTGGCCCTGGCGGAAGGACAGCTTCGTCTCCCCGCTGATACCTGCCTTCTGGAATTCGCCAGGCTGGTGAGGGGCCTGGGGTGAGTTCTCTGGTTTTTCTTACGAGCCTTGTGACGGGTGTGAGGCTGTGGGTGCCAGTGACAAAGGTGACAGACACCGAAGCGCGGTTTGTTGACAACATGGGGAGTCCTGAGGTGCGCAGCTGAGACGCATCTTGCAGATGGAGGAGCTCCGGCCCTCTCAGGTGTCCGCCCTGCACCTGTTGGCGAGTGGGCCGGAGGTGGCGGGCACCAAGGGCCGCCTGCAGAGGGTCACAGTGCTCATCCTCAGCGTGCTGGGGTTTCCAAATGCCAGTGTCAGTCCACACGGAGCTATCCTAGAAGCCTCATGCTTGGCGCCACCTGTCTCTCTGGATGCCCCGGGAGGACCCCCCGGCCCTCAGACTGACCTGCTCGAGGGTGGGGTTCCACACGTGCAGGGGCGTAAATGGCGGCAAAGATACTTAGACAAACACACCGTGCACGTCCCAAGAATGAGAGCACCTCTTCCTGACAGTGAACTGGCTGCTTGTTCGATGAGCGAGTTTAGTATTTCGTTGGGTCTTCAGACAGGAACACCCTCCTGTTGTTCGCATCCCGTCATCGTGTGGAAGAACCGTTCCTCTTTTTTTGTTTAGCCTAAAACCAGAAAAACTCGAGCAGGATCTGGATAGATACGCAGAAAGTGCGAAGACAAGGCGAGGAGAGAAGATCCGTCTGGCGGAGTTCGCGGCCTTCCTTCAGGTCCCGGCCTCGGCCGCAGTGGAAGACTTGTTCTCCCTGTTTGACGAGGTAGGGCTGTCGCCCCCAAGGGCGCTGGGGGGAAACCTCCGACTTGTCCAGGGTTACGTGGTTTTCACTAGAACGTAGGTGGAGAAGCAGAGTGGCCCTCACTGCCCGGCCCGCCCGGCCCCGTCGCTCGGGGCATTTTCTCCCACGCCTTCAAGTGCACGTACAACTCGACATTGAGGTTAAGCTTTGCTGATGAATGTGCCTGGCGCTTGGGGTGTTTGTAAAGCGAATTGCTCGAAGGCCCACTGATCCCACACTGCGATGCTGGCCTGGCCCGTGGCCCCTTCCACAGCGACCTCCGCGACCCCGCTCAGCCAGGCCTCGCTCAGCCATCAGCCTGGAGGCCCTCCACGGCCTCTGTCTGTGTGGGGGGTTTCTCCCTGGTGTAGCACCCACCCCCTCTTCCCTCCACCCCTGTGATGAGGTCAGACATCTGGCTGCACGAGGAGTCCACGTTCACGTCACCACAGCCCTGGAAATGCAGGGTGGCCTTACGGGGCCCGGGGAGGGTGGGAGGCAGAGCACGGGGCAGGGCGGGTGCCCCTGTTGGCCAGAAAGCCCTGACACTGCTCCCTCCTGGGGGTTTGTGTCGCAACGTGGACGCCTGTGCGGGGGGCCGGCAGGAGCCGGTCACACCGCAGGGCTTGTTGAGGGCGCTCTCAGCCACGAACATGTGTGTTCTGTGTGCACCACATCCTGTGTTTCGTGTGGACAGCATAGCGTGTTCCATGTGAACAACACAGTGTGTTCCGTGTGACAACGCTGAGTGTTCTGTGTAACAACATAACGTGTTCTGTGGGACAATATAGCGTGTTCGGTGTGGCAGTGAGGAGCAGCCTGTCTGGCCTGTGCCAGAACTGGGAGGATGGAGTGAGTCACGCGGGCACTGACATTGTGCGTGACGAGCTGTGAGCGAACCCTCGCTGAGCACTGGCACCTCACCACCATGTGCGGGCTGGTTGTCATTTTCTGCTGGTTCGAGGGCACAGTGGTTTTCTGTGGGAGGAACTTCTCTGCTTCACGGAGGACCTCTGACCCCAGAGCAGAATGGGCAGGCCTGGGGCCTCATGGGACACACCCTCTGTGGCACCCGCGCTCCTGCCTGAGACCACTGCCCATGCCCACACCTCGAGCATGGGGTCTGGGGCAGCTGTGGGGAGGCTGGCATTTACCCTCAGGAGACACCGGGTGCCTCCCCCACCCCAGCCCCATAACCTGTGGCCTGTGGTTGACACGGAGCTAGACAACTGACCAGAATCTTCTCTCTGACCAGGGGGCCTCCCTCTGCCGAGGTCCTCCCCACCTTCTCCTCTCTGACCAGGGGTCCTCCCTCGCCCCAGGTCCTTCCCACCTCCTCCTCTCTGACCAGAGGTCCTCCCTCTGCCGAGGTCCTCCCCACCTCCTCCTCTCTGACCAGGGGTCCTGCCTCTCCCCAGGTCCCCCTCACCTCCTCTACCAGGAGTCCTCCCTCTGCCCCTGTGACCTCGCCCTCCCCCTCCACCCCACTGGCCCGCCCCTGTCAGTACAGCTGCCTGCTCATTCAGAGCCACTGCCTGTCCCAGGCTGACCACCTGCCCCACTGAGAACCCTCACATGGTGCACGCTGGGTCTGCAGCTAGCCTGGTGCTGGGGGTTCTGCACGCACAGCCTGGACTCACCTTACTCTGCTTGCTGGTTGTTGACTGCTACCAGGCGAGGTTCCTGGAGCCCTGATAGGAGCATTGCAGTTTGCTGCTCTGTCTTAGCAAAGCCTTGGCCGGTGGTGGCTGTGACCTCACCTGCACTTTCTCAGGAAACCTCCGGGGCAGGTCATCCCCATGGAGGTTAATTATAACAGCCTCAGAGGCGCACGTGGTGCAGTTACCTTGGAGAAACCCGTTGCTTGTCAGTGTTCTTCCAGAGTGCTCTTCACGTCGGCGGGCCGTATCGAGTCCGGGCGGAGCTCAGCTGCAGCTCCCGGCGGAGTGGAGCCCCGTGCTCCACTCTGGGGGCTGGGCTGTCCTCTGAGATGTCTCTGTTCTCTTGGGCAGAGCGGAGGTGGCAAGATGGACCTGCGGGAGTACGTGGTCGCCTTGTCTGTCGTCTGCCGGCCATCCCAGACCCTGGACACCATGCAGCTGGCGTTCAAGGCAGGTGTAGAGCGGGCGTAGGCTGGCTTGTGGGATAGCGCGACCCGGCTGCCACCAGACCCGGCCGGGCCAGTCCCCTGTCGTGCCGTAAACTCCCCCTGCCAGGATCAGTCCCCCTTGTCGTGCCGGTAAACGCCCTCTGCCTCACGGTACTTTCACTTTGGTTCCTATCGTAAGAAGGGCGTGGGGTAGGGTCTGGCTCTGTCCTGGGCCGCCTGAGCAGGGCTGCCGACCCTGTGCTTATCGGTGCTCCCAGCATGGCCTCCGCATCAGCCTCCTGACCTGGGACAGCCGGACTTACAGCGTTGCCCAAAGCTGGGCCGTCCACCACGGGTGCAGAGAGTCTGGGGAAGGCCCATGATGGGGTCCCAGCCCACCTGCAGATTCACCTGGCTGTACTCAGGGCTGGCCTCACCAGGACACTGTCACTGAGGATGGAGCTGGACAGGCTTTGCCCACCTAGAGATGATTTTGTCAGAGTCTCAGAGAGGGTGTGTCTCACAGGTGCAACTCACATTAGCCAGACTCATGAGAACCTGATGTAGAAGTCAGGAGGCCACTAGTCTGACTGCTTGGAGAACCCCCTTCTTGCTTCTGACCCCAGCAGACCCTCTCCACAGCAACACTGGGGAATCCTCCCAGTGCAGGGTGGCGTCTGTGGTCATGCTGGGGGATTCACAGGTGATGGTGATACCTGACCCCCCTGTCTAGGAAAGCCTGGCCCCTTCCTCCAGGCCTGGGCAGGCCGTCTCATGGGCTCCTTCCCCACACGCTGTTCCTGTGGGCCCCCACAGGCAGCTTCTCTGAGGACACGCTGTCCAAGCTGGGACAGAACGACCAGGGGGGAGGTGCTCGGCTTGCTTCTCAGCGTGAACAGCCGAGCCCGGAGCAGGACGTGCTCTGGTGGCCCTGCCGAGACTCTCACCCAAGGGGCAGACATAACGGGTGCAGGAGGAGGGGCCGCCAGAGGGAGGTTGGCCCCCACCTGTGCCCACCTTGCCGTAGCGCCTGCTGGATATAGGGCACGTGGCCCACTCGTCTCGGGCAGCCCTCCCTCTCGGGGGCGCACGCAGGGGTTACAGCTCCGCGGCCTGCAGGGACCACACCATCTCTCCACAGGTGCCCTGGTGAAGTGGGCGGCCGGCACCCTGCACCCCCAGTGCTGCGTGTGCTGCCTCGAGCCGACGTCCCAACCTCAGGTTTGAGGTCTCCAGGTGACTGGCCTCGCTCTCACCTGGCAGGGCACGTCCCTGGTGTTCCTGCCACAGCCCTGAGGCACCTCCCCGAGCCCACGGGGCACGGCTAGGGCGCAGCCGCTCAGCAGGCAGCCCAGACCCGGTGGGTGGCAGATATGCCACGCTTCCTTGTCCGCAGCTGGACCTCGTCCTGGCTGATGGTCTGGCACAGACTGTGTTTACAGTGGCACAGACACACGAGGACACGCACAGGCCACTGCACCCCCTGAGGGCGCTCGCGCATGTCCTTGCTGGTCCTCTCGAGTCCCTTGTTTCTGCTTTCTTTACCATTGTTACGATTCCATCAAACCTCAAGATGTGGTCGTGGCACAACTCTTGGCGGCTCCGACAGGGAGAACGGACTCGCAGGTCTCCGCCCGCCCCGTCGTGAGCCCGGCCTCCGGGCAGGTTCTCACGCAGCCTTGGAAATAGTTTTCTGAATGTAGAAACACATGGTCCTGTCCGTTGTCAGTGTCACGGCTTCCAACTCTGAAGCCAGGTGCTCACGCCTGTCGGCTGCCGGGTGGGAGGTGCCCGCGGGCATGAGCGGGAGGTGGGGAGGCCGGCTGGGGTTTGGCTCAGCCTGACTGTGAGGCTTCCCCGGCGCCAAGGGGATTAGTCTGCAGATGCTGGAGTCAGCGAGTCTGGAGGTAGGAGGGAGACGAGACCAAGAGGAGACTCAGAAGTGTCGGCGACGGGCGCTGGCTGCAGCCAGGCATGCGGGGGAGGGAGGGCAGAGGGACAGACACCTGGAGGGAACGGCCCAGGCAGCCCCCCAACACGGGAAACCAAACAGAGGCCATCAGAGAGAGGATGTGGTCCAGTGGGTCACCACCTCCCAAAGGTCAAGCAGGGTGGCAGTACATTCGTCCCACTGACAAAGGCCTGTGAGCGCCCACGTGTGCCGGGTGAGGCCAGGGCAGGCAGCGGCCCTGAGCAGGCAGGTGAGCATCCCACATGGAGCCCCTCCGGGTGGAGGCAGAGTGAACATTGGGAACAGTTTTGGGGTCGGGGGCAGGTCTGGGGTCCGGGTCACAGAGTCTGCGTGAAGCAGGAGCTGCGGAGTTGGGGGGAGCCCACAGATGGGCCGGCTGGAGCTCAGGGGCCCCCCGCTCTCCTGCAGCCCCGTCTGCACATCCCCGAGGCCGCAGGCTGTAAGGGGTTGTGTGCCCACCTCGCCTGTGGGCAGCCGCGCTGTGGCTGGACCGGCCCCTGTGGGTCGTCCTCTGCAGGACACCAGGGAGATTTGACGAGACGAGGTTTGTCACTCGCAGTCCTGGGGGGACACAGACTCCTGGGCCACACAGCGAGGTCACGGGAGAGACGGTGCATGGGGTTCTGCCTTTGTTGGGTCAAGGGCGGGGGCCCAGGGTTTCATCTCACTTTGTTGGTGAATTTAAAATGTAAGAGTGGGAATGGGGGTGCAGGAAGGGAGAGGGGGCCGCTCAGACCTTTCTGAGGGGGCTTTGTGGGTGGGCTGCCTGGTCCTTTATCCGGGGATCTTGCTAGTGGCCATGTTGTACGGCGGGCGGAGTGTCCATTCCAGGTGGACGCCTGGGCAGTCAGAGGCTTTGAGTCAGGCGCTGACAGAATGATGTGTGTGCCCCTCTTTCCTGGTGAATTTGAAACAGAAGAGCAGGCTTTAGAGCTCCCATGACCCGTGAGCTCCCCCTAAGGATGGTTTGGCGCCAGTGGCGGCAGCTCTGAGCCGTGGGATCAGGGCCCGCTGGAGAGCCGGAGTCGCCAAGGAGGAGCCGGCCACCCTGGGCGTGGGGGCTGGCGGGGGCGAGGACAGAGGGCTGGCTGCAGGGTGACGTGGGCCTCTGGTTTGCAGATGTACGGGTCTGAGGAGGACGGCAGCATAGACGAAGACGCCCTGTCCAGCATCCTCAAGACCGCCTTAGGGGTGGCTGAGCTGACCGTGACCGACCTTTTCCGGGCGATCGACCAGGAGGAGAAGGAGAAGATCACGTTTGGTAAGTGGGCCCGGCTGTGCACGGGGGTGTCCCCAGGAGATGGGCGGCAGCCACAAGTGGAGTCCCTGCCCACAGGGCTCACCAGGCCGCCCTGCCCTCGTGGGGCACAGACAGATGTTCTGGGGAGGAGGGTTCCTCCCGGAGCCTGGCGGGGGTGAGTGGGAGCCTCAGGTCTCATTTCTGCACAATTCCTAGAAGCGGATCCCAAGCCTGGCTGTGGAGCTCAGGGCCCCACGAGAGATGCTGTCCCTGGGGCTGCAGGCGACCTGTGCGAGGCCGGGCTGGAACGGGTGGCCCACAAGCGTCCACGGTCAGGGTCCTTGTGGAGGAGCAGACCTGACCCCATCAGGACTGGCCTCTGCAGGGGTCTCCTCTCCCAGGGATGTTCTGGCTTCGTCACCTGTAGCCACACAAGGCAGGTGGCCGAGATCCCCAGGGACTCAGACCTGAACCCTGGCTGCGGGCAAAGGAGGAGGGGCTGGGGCAGTGGGACCCCAGGAGGCGGCCCCCTCGCCCGCCAGCAGGCACGCACATTTCAGAACCAACACGTGTCCTCGCTAAAAACAGAGCCGACGTTTGCTCAGGAAAGGTCACTGCTCACGTCTTGCTTGAACGTGTTTTTAAAATTGCGCCCAAATGTCAGACACGGGTGTGTGTGTTGGAACAGCTGTGTGCGTGTGTCTGCCTCGGAAGCCAGCAGTGCGCCTGCTGCCTTGGGCTTGTGGCTAACCCGCTGCAGACCTTCTCTCTCCTGATTCCTCCTGGCGGAGCTCAGCGTGTCTCCCACAGCCACCAGAGTCCACAGTCTCTGTGCCCAGGCCCTGAGTGTCACCAAGCTCTGGGGCCCTGAGCGCTCTCCACCCCAAGGCCACCGGTGACGCACAGGCACAAAGCCAGTCAGGCCCCACAACCAGCTCGGAGGTGGCGCCCATGCGTGCCTCGTCTCCCCTGAGCATGGCCGTGTCCATCACTAGTGTCTCAGAGAGTCTCAGGTCACTGCCTGGGCGCTTCGTCCAGCCCCTAAAGCAGCTCCTTTGATGAACGGCACCTCCCCCCTTCACGTGCCGAGTACCCAGATCAGACCCGTGAGTTCAAAATCCCACTGTTTCTTTCCATTTCCCCAAAGCGGGAATTGCTGAAGCGTGCAGCAGCCGCCCCTCTGTCTGCACAGCGATTCCGTGCACAGCAGAGCTGAAGTGCAGGTGCCCCCTGCCCTCCAACAGCATCCGCAGAGTCCAGTCCCCCCGGAGCGGGTGAGGCGACACCCACACGGTCCGGGGAAAGAGCCCACGAATTCCAGACGGGGCCCCCGATGTCCCAGTAACCAAAGGTGCCTTTGTCTTTCCAGCTGACTTCAACAGGCTGGCAGAGACGTCCCCCAACTTTGCAGAGGAGTACCTGTACCCCAGCCAGACGCGCCCTGACAGCCCCGGCCAGCCCCCGCCAGCTCCAGCCCCCAACGGCTTCTGCGTTGACTTCAGCCCTAAAAGCTCGGACGCTGGGGAGAAGCCTTTTCATAAGAAACTGGACTAGGACGGAAGGTTCTGGAGAGACAAGGCCTCTCCCGTCCCAATGCCGGTGCCACCCCACCACCACGTGGCGCCAGTCCCGTCTGCCATGCCAGCCCTGGGTTCTGCTCTCCCACAGACGCCACGTTCACGTCCTCAGGCCCGAGTCCTGGGAGACCCAGGCGTGGTTCTGACCCTGTTTCTTTGTGAAGAGCCCGGCATGTGGGAGGGCCCCGCTGCAGAGCCATGGAGGGGACCCGCGCATGGCCTGCCCTGCCCGCCTCGGCCGGCTCCACGCGCCCTCCTTTCCGGGGCAGGCGGGCGGGCAAGGGGCACGGTGTGGCTTGTTCTCCCTGGGCCCCCAGTTCTCAGTGTCCCTCACGGTTCTCCCTCTGTCCTCCTGGGTCAGCCCTCCGTCTCCGCGTGCACAGCAGACGGGTCCCGGGCATGTGATTCCGGCACAGAACCACCACCCACCGCGTGGCGTCCGCGCGCAGAGCTGCCCCTGGTTTTTAAAGTTTCTATATTTGTGGGAGCTCACAAGCATTTTATAAACTTCATTTAGATACTTCAGGAAACATTCAGCATTTTTTTAAAAAACAAAAGAGATTGTTTTTCTACACTTCATTTTCGTTTGAGGGTCAGAGGACATCTGTTTATGGGCCTGACTTTGAGAGAAGCTGTCCGGGCTTCGACTCCCTTCTCTGCAGCCCCTGAGCCGGGTCCACGCTGGCATCTGGGCCCCATGGCGCTGGCCGGCCGCCCTCTCCCTGCCCGTCCTCCTAAAGCCCCTGTTTATACACGTGACCCGCTGGGTGTTGGTTTCTGTGTCACGTGATCTGCTTCGCTGTGCGTGGACTCGATCGACGCGGGGTGCTGGGGAGCGGCTGAGGCAGGGTGCGGACGGCCCGCCTGCTTCTTGGTGGTGGATGTGGCTTGGCTTGGCACGGCAGAACCTGGTGGGAGGCAGACCATCGTCCCCTTTGCTCGGGTCCCGGGTAAGATTGGGTGCAGCGGACGCCCCCATGCGTCTGGCTGACGTGCCTCTGAAGACAGAGGAGCCGTGTGGAAGGGAACGGCGTGGGGAGCACAGGAGCACACTGAGGGTGTCTAGTGACAGCCTCGTGCCACGGTGACAGGGGTGGCATCGACTCCATGAGATGTCTGTCTGCAAGCGTGGGGTCGGGTCCCCTCTCTGAGCCTGAGGTGCTCCAGGCACACGGAAGGTGACACTCGTCACCTGATTCATGCCTCGTGACATCGCTGGCACGTGTCTTTAAAGCACAGTCATTGCCACAGACTCTGGTTTGTTCCTGAAACAGCCTCTAGGTCTGTTTGGGGAAAAGACTTATTTTGAGTTTCTAAGACGAATTGGATTTTATATTTAGGGCGTCTCAGTAGAAAGCAACCCCCAGGGCTAGAAGTGCGGGGGAAAAGTCTGCTGCCTCCCCGAGATGCACGACACCCACTTCTGCCCCTGGACCTTAGAAACGAGGTGTTGGCTTCCACGGCACGGTCCCTCCGCCTCCTCCCAGCGTGCACCTGCCAGCCAGGCACCAGGCGGGACGGGGCGCTGGGTCGATTCCGGGGCCCTCGGCTCCTCGGACACAAAGGCATCCAGTGTAGCCCTGGTAGCTAGAAGTAACTGATTTTATAATCGTAGATGCATAAAGAGTCATTTTTGAAAGAGAAAAACCTGCAAATGACCAATGAAGGGGGTGAACAAACTAAGATATTCCGGGGGAGCAGCCGACTGGCCTCCGTCCTTCATGTCTGCGGATGAAGAGCTTTTTGAATGAAAAGCTGCTGCATTTTCAGGAAAAAGTCTCTGAGAAGCAGACTGGGAATGGATGTTTGTCCCTCCTGATTCTTTCCCCTTCCTCAGCAGCGCAGCGTCCGTGGGCCGTCAGAGCTGTGAGTGTGTAGTTTGAGTTAAATCCCTTTCTGTGAGATGAGGACAGACGGGCAGCTGCGGCCGGCCCCCCTGCAGGGTCCCACTGGGCACGAGGTCAAGGGTGGGCACGTGGCGGGGAGCCGGGATGTCAATGGAATGAATAAAACGTACACTTGAGGATGCATTTTATGTGTGTGGCTTTTTCTTATAAAAACAACAACAGACACGTCCTAGGCTGTGACAGCAGAACCAGTCCAGGTGAGCTTTCTAGTGCTTTTCTATCATGTTTGCAACACACAACAGTTGAAATTTTATAGAAGACCCTTTCTTCACAGCAAGGAAAGGTCTGGACTGTTTGATGTCCTATCGACAGCGGCGGGCGTCCTGCAGAACTCTGACTCGCGCGGCCACCTGCCTCCCTGGGAGTTGATTTCTGTAGTTTCTCTGATTTAAACACATGATTTAGACACACTTTGTCATGCAGAGAAAATGGATCTTCATTCATCCTCCTATTAAATCAGTAAAGGATCTAGAAATGAAAGTGAAAGAAATAGAGCTGATGTATTGCAAGTGAAAATCAAGGTTACGGAGCCAAGGCTGTAGGGATAGACTAACAGTCGTGCACGTCCACAGCGGTGAGTCAGAGAGACGAGCCGCAGGAGAGGGTGCATCCTGGCCCCACGTGGTCGGAGGGGAGACGGATGCGCACCAGCTGCAGTCATTCACGCAGCTGCGGCTTTTATTTACTTCTCTCTGCTTTTAGGCATTTGCCCTTTTTAGTGCAACATACGGGCATTGCCTTTGAAATTGGTTAAATTGGGGTTTTTTGAAGAAAAGAGTTGAAGCAGAGACGGGATCAGATGTTCCACACCCAGAAACCCCCGGCACTGGGTGGCCCGGCTGTGTGGTAAGGGGGGCGCGGGCCGCTGCAGGGTCTGCCGTGGGGTTTGCCGTGGGGCCTGCCGTGGCCTCTGTGTGTGCTCAGCTCTCCGTTCCAGAGGGGAGCAGGCTTTACTTAAACGTGTGCCCTGGGGATGCCCTCGGAAGCAGAAGCAGGTCAGCCCTGCCCACCTGCCTGCAGCCTCCACCCCGACCCCATCTGCTGACCCAGCCGAGGCCGCTGCAGGAGAGTGTCGGCCTCAGCCCCGGCTCGGGGAGCGGACCGCCGTCCACCCCTTCCGCCATTCAGTGTCCATACTCACCCTTCTCCCCGAATTCACGTTATGGACATGTTTCCTCCTAATGTGATGCTTTACCTTCTCCCAAAAAGGTAAGGAGCCCGTGAACCTTCACCCCTGTCCCCGGCTCATAGTACTTCTTCTAATACAGTCACACACACCCCTGGATACCTGTGACATAAGAACTCAGTTACAAAGTTCACCACTCTCCACCACTGACATCCATCTACAGAACAACAGGGGCGCCAAGAAGTGGGAAAGATGAGTGACGGGTTAACAAGCTGGCGTACAGGCTCGCACACACATGTACACGAGCAGCAAACTCACCAGGCCAGGAAGGCGATCCGTGCGGTCGGCACCACCCTAGTCTGTAGCTACTTACCGGGTTGTGGCCAGTGTTTCTGACCTCCTCCTTCCGGTCCCCGCTCCCTGCTGCCTGGGCTCCAGCCTCCACCTCGGAGGCTCAGGGCTCTTTGCCTCATGAGAGGGTCCAGGTTTCTACTCCGCAGCCTTGGAGCCTTTGTCGGCTTGTCTTTACCACTCCCAGTGTTAGTGTGAAGGAGCCCAGAGAACCCGTGGGGTTCAGACACACCAGCCCCTGCCCCATCTGTTGGCAGCATCAGGAACACTCTCCTTGCCCTGTGGGTTCAGTGCCAGGATCTCCCCAAATAGCTGGTGACCGTCTGAACTTTCAGTGCAATGGCTCAACTGTGTCCCCAGGGAGCAGTGTCCCATCCTTGGGAACTGTGACCTTTAAGGCAAGAGCCCGAAGTTGCAGAGAAGAAAGGCAGCCAGTGGGGCTGATCTGTGCTGCAGTAACAAGGCGAGCCGCCGAGGCTTGGGGGCAGCAGGTAGATTGCTCCTCACCCCCCTCCTAGGGCGGGTTGCTGCAGGTCTGCCGGGCATTATCTTCTGGGTCCCTATCTGAGAGTGCAGCCCTCTCCTGGGAAGGACACAGGGAGCAGAGAGGTGACAGACCAGACACGGATGTTGAATCCTCCACGCAGAAGTAACACGTGTCAGTCCAGAGGGATCCCGTGGCCACAACTGAGTTCAAGAGGCAAGGACGTATGTCCTGGAGACAAGGCACTGTAAGGAGGGACAAGGGACGTTTTGAACAGTAATGCAAGCCCAAGTAATTCCTGGGTGTGAGAGAGAAGCCGTCCCACTGCCACCCTGCAGTCACAGACATGTGTTCTGCTGTGACACAGCACCGCCCTGGTCCATAGATCGGTGCATATCCTCTACGTGATGGACATCACACCCATCAGGACCCCACAGGCTGCCACCCGCCACGGGCAGCCTCGCTGGAGCTGCAGAAGTCATTCCTCGTCCGCCAGGCCCGCTGCTTCTGGGTGGGGGCCTCAGCAGGGGGTCAGGAGCATCCTGTTGTGCAGCTTCCTTTGTGGTAAAACAAATCCTTTCAAGGTGGAATACGAGATGGGCGATGCTGAGGAAGCTGTGTGTTACGTCCGCAGATGGTGCTGGCAGAAACACTGAGGGCAGAGAAGACACATCCCTCTCTGGGATAAGTGTATTAAGACGAGGACAGATATTTCCCCTCAACAGTGAGGCCAGTGTAATCAACCTGACGCCCGGGGAATAGAGCCACATCAGGGAAAGTACTGGACCTGCTTCTGACAGGGGGAGTCCAGTGGTCCCCACACCAGCCTGGCGTGTTCCTGGGGCATCAGGGTTGTGTCGTTGACCCGTGCTTCCTCTCGCTCCCTCCAGGGCCACTTTGGGCAGGAGTCCATTAAGGAAAGAGGGAAAGAGGCAGGTCGACATGGGTCGTACCTGGATGGGGTTACAGGAGACTAGACGCTGCGGAGAAAATGTCAGTGAGCCTGAATGCGCAGCAGCGTGTGGTCCCAGTGAAGCACAGACGGGAAAGAAAACTGACAGAAAGAAGATGTATCAAGTGCTCTGTCATAGCGATTAGAGTCCCAGAAAAGGGGAGATCAGGATAGAAAAATTATTTGATAAAATAATGGCCAGAACTTTTCCAAATCTATAAACTCAGACGTCCAAGAAGCTCAACATGCCACAAGCAGAAGAAACAACAAAAATACAGCAAGGCACATCACAAAATTCTGAAAGCCACTGATAAAGAGAAAGTCTTAATAGCAGCCAGAGGAAAAGAAAACATCATTGAGGAACAAAGATAAGAATGAGAGCCGGTTTCTGAAGACCCTGGTGGCATCTTCAAAGGGATTGAAGACTAAAACCGTCAACCTAGAATTCTGCGCTAAAAGCAACATCATCAAAAGCCAAGGCAAAATAAAGACGTTTTTCAATAAGCGAAATCCGAGCTAGTTGGTTGCCAGCAGAACATTATTGCCAACAATGTTGAAAAGTCTTCAGCCGAAATAATAGAATGCCGAGTGGAAATCTGGGTCTGCAGAAAGGGTTCATATCATTTGAAGGTGGACTGGGATGTTAAAAATGTATATTGTAGATGCCCCAAAGAAAACACAACAAAATAACAAAAAACAGAGAGGTGCGACTAATAATCCAATAGTAGAAATAAAATGGGATATTTTTCAAATATTGCTTTTATCCAAACTAAGTAGGAAAATAAGAGAAAAAGAGCAAAGGACAGGTCACGGAAACGGAAAACCACCAGCAAAGGGTGAACTTGAATCCCCCACATGAGCAGTGACAGTCAGTGTAGATGAGGACTCTTAGATGGCAGTCACTAGACCAACGAAAATTCAGCACCTCACTCTGTGCTGGTTGAACGCACATGGAAAGTGGAAGAGTGGGGTATAGACGCAATCGGCAAACAGCCATGAGAGCCTTGCTGTGGCCGATTAACACCACACAGCAGGACCTTTGAGACAGGGGCACGGCCCGTGCCAGAGACAAACATGGTGGAGGGTTCTGCTCAACGGGAGGACAGAATCCCGAAGGGGTATGTACCTGACCCCATAGCATTAAGACAGTGAGCCAACACGGACAGGGTTAAAGGGAGAAATAAACAAACCAGCCATCACACTTGGAGATTTTAACACAGTTCTCTCAGTGATCAATAGAACCACTGGGGAAAGAAAAGTAATTATGTAGAAAATCGGAACGACCCCATTTACCAAATTGACTTAATTGCCATTTCAGGTGGGCATGAAGCAGTTGACAGACTCGACCAAATGCTTGGGTACAGAGTAAATCTCAATAAATTTCAAAGTATTTGAATCACTTGGTGAGTATGTTCCCTCATCAAAATGAAGCCAAATAACATGCCTTCTGCCCATATTCCAGCCCAGAACCTAGCTCCAAAGCCCGCATCACTGCACGGGGACTGGGGGTCTGCTGACGACGACAGTGGAAAACCCAGTGCTGACGAGCCATACGAGGCCCCCCTGATCTGCGGTTTCGATTTCCACGGTTTCAGTTACCCGTGGTCAACAATGGTCCAAAAATACTAAATGGAAAATTCCAGAAATAAACAATTCACAAGTTTTAAATTGCCCACGTCACTCGCCTCACTTCGTCCCATCACGTAGGTGCTGTGTCATCTCACGTCATCACAAGAAGGGTGAGTGCAGTGCAGTCAGACGTTTAGAGAGAGAGACCACATTCACGCAGCTTTTACTGCACTGTGTTGTTATAACTGCTCCATTTTATCATCAGTTACCGTTGTTAATCTCTCCCTGTGCCTAATTTATAAATTAAACTTTATCATACGCATGTATGTGTAGGAAAAAACGTAGTATATACAGGGTTCAATGCTATCCATGGTTTCAGGCATCCACGGGGGTCTTGGAATGGATCCCCCATGGATGAGAGGGCGTGACTGTATTGTCAAGAGCTGGCTAAGTTCTGATTAATTCTTTTAAACTTAGTAAAGGTGAACGAGTCCACAGTTTGCTCTGTCGAGATGGAGGAACAGATTGTGGATCTGCCCTCCCTCCTGAGACACAGGTCATCAGGTGCAAAACTCTGACAGGTTTTGCCTCAGCAGTGAGGAAATATTAACCCTAGACGAAACACGACTCTGGTCCAGCCAAACAAAGCTTGAAACAAGACCTGACCAGACTGGTTAGAAGTAACTTGCCTACCTGCAGCCCCAAACAAAGTTCCAGAATATTCCCGGGAAAACAGGCACCTGCACCCCGTGGGGTGGAATCCACAAAGCCTTGTATCCAGTCAGAAATCACCAGGATGAAAAAAAAAAAAGGGAAAGATCTATAATCAATAGCAACAGAAATGACTCAGGCGATGGAATTAGTGGAGGAGGACACTGACGACGGGCGTACAGTGTAGCCATTCCGTTGTGCACGTTACAAGCGCTAAAGCAGCTACTACAGTAACAGCAAAGAGATGTCACTAGTCATGCGACAAAAGAAGGGGAAATGGAAATTAAAACAACCTACTCAACCCAAAAGAGGGCAGAAAAGGAAGGAAAGGGGGAGAGAGAACAAGCTGGAAAACTAGAGAACAAGTAGCGGATGGCAGAGTCAAATCCACATTGTCAACATCCACATCAGTGCAAACGGTCCAAACACCCCCGGCAGACAGCAGAAACTCTCAGACTGCATGTAAAAGCCAGACCCAACTAGGTGACGCCAGTAAGAAACCCAGAGATTCCAAAGACACAAAGGGGCCATGGGGAGAGGATGGGGCCAGCTCTAACCTAAGGAAAAGTGGAGTGGTTGTCTTCACATCAAAGTGGATTTCAGAGCAGAGGTCGTTAGCAGGTCCAAACAAGGTCACCCGTGATAAGGACCAGTCCAGGAGGACATCCCAGTCCTGAGAGTGTGTGTGCCCTGACAGCAGCGCTCAGCGTGAACGAAGCAAAGACTGATAGTCCACACGCTCACACTGGAGACTACCACGACTTTCTCCCACTAATTGATAGAACGAGTGTCCAGAACCATTGTGAGCACGTAGAAGATTTGAAACTGGGGCAAACCAACCTGACCTATCTGATGTTTGTAGGTAGTTCACCCAGTAACAGCAGAACATGCATTCTTATCAAATGCATGTGGGAAACTTACCAAGGTCGACCATATTCTGGACCATAAAGTGAGTCTCAATAAACTTAAAAGGATTCAAGTGATAAGAAGTATGTTCTCTAATGAGAAAGCAAATAAATCACGTGCCAATGTAAGAGATATATCCAGAAAAGAATAAAAAAGTGTATCCAGAAAATTCTCACATATTCAGAAACTAGTTAACACATGTGTAAATAACAGTGGATCAAAGAAGAAATCAAAAGGAAAATTAGGAAATATTTTGAGCTGAAGGTAAACAGACACAATATATCAAACTCTATGGCATCCAGCTAAAGCAGAACTTAGGGGAAATTTATAGCACTGCTGCCCAAATTAGAAAAGAATACGGGTCACAAATCGATGCCAGCCTCCCCCTCAACAGATCCAAGCTGGCTTTTTTTATAGAAATTGGAAAGTTGGCTCTAAAATTCATATGAAAATACAAAGGACTTGGAATGGTCAAAACAGCTTTAAAAAAGAACAAAGTTGTCTGACTTACATCGCCTGACTTTAAATGCCTTTCAAAACCACCGTCATCAAGATGGTGTGTGTTAGTCAGCCCCAGCTGCGAAAACAAAATACCACAGAAAACAGAAACTTGTTTCCTCACAGTTCCGGAGGCTGGGTGTCCAAGATGGAGGCGCTGGCCAGTTTGGTTTCTGGGGAGAGACGTCTTCCTGGCCTGCGGACGGCTGCTGTCTGGCCGTGTCCTGACATGGCAGAGAGAGAACGAGAGGTCACTTCTTCTTCTAAGGCCGCAGTCCTATCAAATTAGGGCCCCACCCTGACCGCCTCACGTTGCCTTACTTATCTCCTAAAGACCCTGTCTCCAGATACAGTCAAATCGGGGGTTAGGGCATCTGGGGGACAGACACGGTTCAGTGCATCAAAGTAGATGATAGATCAAGCAAACCGTCCAGAAATAAACCCACACAGGTGGGTCAACTGATTTTTCAACAAAGGGGTAAAGGCATTGTAGTGGAGAAAGGATGTCTTCTCAAAAAGTGATGCTGGAACAACTGTATATTCATATGCAAAATAATGGCCTTTCACCCACACCTTACACCAGGTTAATTGACAGTGGATCATGTACAGAAACGTACAACCTAAAGTTTGAAAAATTTTAGAGGAAAACGTAGGAGAGCATTTTTGTGATCTTGGGTTAGGTAAAGATTTCTCAAACACAGCACCAAAAAGCAGGATCCAAAAAAGAAAAAAAGTGATAAATTAGGCTTCATCAAAATTAATAACTGCTGTTCTTTGAAAGACTCTATTAAGAGAATGAAAAGACAGTCCAAGATTGGGAAAAATATTTGCAAAGCACCTGTCTGAGAAAGGACTTGTGTCCAAAATATGTAAAGAACCCTCAAAACTCAAGAATAACATGACAACCAAAGTGTGCAGCAGATCTGAACAGACACCAGACGAGAAGCTATCCCGATGGCAGCCACACACACGGGAGGTTGCTGAAACATCTTAGTCATTAGAGAAAGGCGCATTTAAACCACAACAAGACACTACTACACACCTATTAGAATGGCTAAAATTAAGACGACTGGTCATACTAAGTGTTGATGGGGATGTGGAGCAACTGAAACTCTCGCATACCGTTCACGGAAACGTGAAATGGTCTAATCACTTTGCAAAACAATCTGACAGTTTTCAAAACAGTTAAACACACATCTACCAAATGACCCAGCCATTCCGCCACCAAGTGCTTACCCAAGAGAAATGGAGGCGTATGTCCATGGAGACTTGTACACAAATGTTGAGTCATTTTATTTGAAAAAGCCAAGTGTCCACCAATAGACAAATGGACAGACTCTGTCACGTCTACACAGTGGAATACTACTCAGCAATCAAAAGGACTTTACTGACTCGTGTTACAACCTAGACTCACCTTAAACACGCTGAGTGGGAGAGAACGCGTCTGAAAACCAGTACTTACTGTATAGTTCCATTTATATAAAATTCTGGGGAAAACGAATCTGGAACCGGCAGATCACTGGTTTCCTGGGGGTGACTGTACAGGTGGGTTACAAAGAGGCATGAGGAAAGTTCGGGTGGTGACCGTGTTCGCTATCCTGACTGTGCTCATGTTTCCGTGGCCACATAAATAACTCCCCAGTTGTACACTTGACATGTGTGTCGTTTGTTGTCAATCATACCTCAATAAAGCGGTTTTTAAATAGAAGACACCAAGGCAAGATAAAGCCAGAAACAATCAAATGAGTTTCATTAGGATGGTGGATTGTGAATGATGCTTCCTGTGTCCCCCAACTTAGTTCCTCTCTTTCAAGACTTTTTTGGCTACTGTGGCTCCCTTGCATTTCCATATACGTTTTAGAACTGGGCAATCTCTTCAAAAAAGCGAGTCAGAATTTTGGTTGAGATTGAGTTGAATCTCTGTATCAATTTGAGAAGAATTAGCATCCTAATAATATTGAGTCTTTCAATCAGGAACATGGTCTACCTCTCCACCTGCTTAGGCCTTTTTAGTTTCTCTGCACTGTATCCTAGTTTCCAGCATGTATGTCATACACATATTTTAAGCCTAAGCATTTTGTCTGGATGCCATTGGAAACGAAATTACTTTACATTTTATTTTACAGCTACGGTTGATTCTGTCATATCCTGTGACCGCGCTAAATCCTCTTATTAATCCTAGTAGATGTTCTGTAGATTTCTCAACATTTTCTGCATAAGTAATCATGTATCCTGCCAATAAAGATCTTGCCATCAATTTCCCGATTTTCTTTGAAGTCTCTTACTATATAGGCAAGCCATTAGCCTCTGATTCAGTTGAGAACTTCTCTCTGACCATCCCTCCTCTTGGCTGGGGAACACCTGAGGCACGGCTGGGCCATCTGCCCCCTGGGGAGACTTCTCCACACGGTGCCTTCTGAGTGTGGCTGTAATGCACAGCGTCCAATTCCTGGTGGGGTGGGTATATTGTGTGCAACATACAGAATCCATATGTTTCCCCCATCAGATGGTCACATGACGCTCCCATGAAGCCACAGTGTGGGTTGAGGAGGTGGTACCAGTGCAACAGGAATTCCTGGGGCTGAGTGTGTCTTCAGCAGCTGCTCGAGCCTGGTGTTGCATACATTGCCTCCATCCGATGATGGCACAATGCTGCCTGTACCAAACGTTACGCATGGCAGGTTAATTTGTGATGGGCTGCTCAGTTACATGGTAACTCGGAGTTCCAGGAGTTTCCGCTATGGCTCAGTGCCATACGTATTCAAAGGAGAACAAGTCTTTTTCAGAAGAACGTTCCGCTGTTCTCCAAAACTCTAGTGTCTGCCCCGTGAGTCGCCTTCAGGGGGTGGCAGTGGCTCCACGCGACCTCAGACCGTCCAGGATCTTTCACACTCTGCGAGACCCATGTTTCTCAGAGCGCAGTCCCTGCGCCAGCAGCATCAGCCGCACCTGGGAACTTGTTAGAAATGCAGCTTCTCAGGCCCCAGCCAGACCTGCTGAATCTGAACCTCTGACAGTGAGATGCAGAAATCCGGGCTTTCCATGCATGCTGACTTTATTTAGGTGATTTCAGTGGGCGCTGAAGTTTGAGATCTGCATGAGGTCTCTTGGGAGAGCAGCTTGCTCACAATTCCACCTGGTACAGGACTCTTTTTCTCTGGGCTAGCCTCAAAACCAAACACGTCACAAATAACTCAGTAAATGGGCCAGAAAACATTCCCAATGTGGGAAACCCCTAGGCCCCAAGAGGCTCCCCACGTAAGGTGGTTCTTTCTTAGGAGCAGGATCGTGAGACGCGTGAGTTACCTTCCACTTCGGGTGTGTGTCATAGCCAGTCCCTGACCCACAGACCCGTGGAGATGTCACCAAGACGGTGAGCCCTAGCGTGGTTTATTTTCTTTTCTCCAGTCTCTAGCAAGCATGTGTCTTCCCGAGGCGTCTTGATGTCTTTACTTCTTGCTCACCAGGCTGACTCCCCACGATGTCGTCAATGTAGGGGACCAACGTGATATGCTGTGAGTGACCTGATGGTAACGGTCTCTGTGACTGGAAATGACCGCCAGCTGGACAGCTGAGGGAAGAGCCGAGATAGGACAGTGAAGGGTGCTGTTGTCCCTGAAACGTGACAGGAAACTCTCTATGGTCTTTCCTAACAAGTACGGGGAGAGGGTATTGACTGCATCAAGAGCTGCAGAGACCAGGATGGCGCTGAGTTACTGCCGTCAGGAAATCAGCAGCTGAACCTGGAGCTCAGTGTCCCGCGGCCGCTGCCTCAGGCAAAGCCGGCTTTCTGAAGAGCTCACAGGAGGCCGCTGAGAACTTCCATGTCCAGCACCACTGATGCACGCCTCTCCTTCCACTTCCCGATCACACGTGATGGGCTCTCATTGGTAACTCTAACCCAGTCCCACACAGCGAGGGGCAGAGATCTGAGAAGCTGTGGTGCTGATGCCAAGATGACAAAAATGCAGCTCACGTGGGATGCTAGAACTGAGGTACAACCAAGGAAAGCGTTTGAGAGCGTTCCCAGGGCTGCCGCGATGGGAAACGCCAGGACAACACCAGGGCAGCAGGACCGAGGGCGAGCTGCTCACATTGGGGTGAGGAGGCAGACGGTTCCAAGCAATAACAATAATAAAACAACAACCATAAGAACAGACATCTTGCCCTGCGCCTTAGTGCACCTAGGGGAGACTTACACTTCTGTCGGAGAGTTTGGAGACGAATTAATGATAAAAACATGGAAAATAAACCAATGAGAAAATAAGCAATTGTTAACTCAAGGAAACCAAAAAACTTCCAAGAAAGAAAATGAAATCCTAGGACGCCATAGCTCGGTTTGCACAATACGAACATCTCAGTCTGGAGCTGTCACGGCCTGAACGTCTGTATCCTCCAAGAGTCCTGTGCGGAGGCCCTGGCCCCAGCGGGGTGTTGTGGGAGGCGGTTTGGTTTAGCTGGGGTCATGGGGGTGGAGCCCCAGCCGGTCTCAGAGCCCTTGTAAGGAGAGACCGGAGAGTGTTCCCACTCGCTCCCCGTCACCCCCATCTCACCTTCCTCCCCCACGTGAGGACACAGTTCCAGACCTTGTCCTGCTGGCACTCTGATCTTGGTCTTCCAGCCTGCAGCCTGAGAGAAGTCCGTGTCTGCTGTTTAAGCGGCCGGCCTGTGGCATCCTGTTACAGCAGCCCAAGCCGCCAAGATGGGAACACAAGCCACTGCACAAATTATAGGTGGGACATAATACAGAGAATTAGGTTAAAAATTGCTTGATGGGGGGCCAGCCAAGTGGTGTAGTGGTTAAGTTTGTGCGTTCTGCTTTGGCGGCCTGGGGTTCGAAAGTTCGGATCCCAGGCACCGACATTCACACCTCTCATCAAGCCACGCTGTGGCAGCATCCCATATAAAATAGGAAGATGGGCATGGATGTTAGCTCAGCAACAATCTTCCTCAGCAAAAAGAGGAGGATTGGTGGTGGATGTCAGCTCAGGGCCAATCTTCCTAAAAAAAAAATAAAAATTGCTTGATGGTTTAGAGGGGCAAAAGGTGGGAGGGGTGGTGCCACCCACTTGAGGTGTTGCAGGGACCCTCAGTGAGGCCCTCCTGCACCGCCTGTGGCTGCCCCACTGCATGGGAACTTCTGCCTCCTCCTGAGGACGCAGCAGGGTCCCGGGGGCCGACCCTGGCCTGAGCCCTGCTCCCAGGTGCCCAGCCACCGTGCTGTGGGGAGTGCCGTGCTGCAGCATCCCCCACCCACCGGGGCAGCCACAGTGACACAATGGCACAGGGGTGTCGTAGTCAGCATCACTCAGACCCCAAAGAGCCTACGGCTTGCAGACAGCAGCTGACTCCTCTCTCCGGAGCAGCAGCTGTGCTCCTGCCCCACTGGTGCTCCTCCTCACGAGGTCCCCACTCAGGACAGGCTCCCTCTGCAGCCCCTCACTCCCTCCTTCATGAGCCGGGTGGGGCCGCACGGGGCTGTCCGAGGGCAGGCGGCTGCCCGGCAGCTCAAGGACCGCGTGCTGCCCATGAGGTTCGTTGCTGAGGTGACGGCTATTTCAGTCCTTGTCACACGGTGTGAGGGTGTCAGCAAACAAAGGGAGCGGCCGACAGACAGTCAAGGGGGCGAGGGAGCTGCGGTGGAGGCATCCCCACGTGGGTTCGGAGCCCAGTGCCCTATGAGGGGACTGGTGCCACGGTTCCGATTGTCCCCTGCGTGTACAGCAAAGATGGCTACCTCAGCAGGTGCACTAACAAGGGAGTGCAGCCCCACTGAGCATCACCCGTCCCTGCCCAGTGCCTTAGGAAGTGCGCACCGAGTTCGCCCTCATCCCTCCATCAGCACCACCACCTAGAGTCCCCTTTCCCCTTGGAGCCTCAGGACCCCCCTCGTGCCCTCCCCTCCGAGTCTCTGCCTGTCCAGAGGAGCTGCCCGAGCTGCTGTGGCCACGTGTCTGTCACATGGCTCGGTTTTAAGGCACTGCCTGTTCTAAGCGGCTCCACTCAGGAACAGGTCTGATAAGCTTCCTCTTTGTTATGGGTTGAATTGTGCCCCCCAGCCCCAGGACTTCAGAATTTGGAGACATGGTCTGTGCAGAGGTGATCAGTTACAACGAGGCATTAGGGTGTCAGGGTGGCCCCAACCCGACAGCACAGGGAGAATTTGGACACACACGCAGAACGCCGCGTGAAGAGGAGGGCAGGGATGGGCTGAGGCTTCTACAGCCCGGACACCGGCAGATGACAGAAGCCGGAGGGGCCTCCTGTCAGAGCCTCAGAAGGAGTCAGCCCTGCCCACACTGGCCTCAGACTTCTGCCTCCAGAACCGAGAGAGAATAAGTCTGTTGTGTAAGCCGCCCTGTCTGTGGCACTTGGTCACGGCAGCCCCAGCACTAATCCGTCCTGAAGTCGAGCCTGGGACCGACCACATGACAGTGTGGCGCCATGAGCTCTCCGGCTCATCCTAACAACTCAGGGACGCCGAGGCCCCCTCTGCAGCCGCACGCCCGTCGGTTGACACTGATCTGGGAGGAGCCCGCGCCTCCACGTGTGGTTCCTGTGTCTGGTTGTTTGCACTTTCACTGGAACAACCATGACACTCGGATCTGCTCATCCCGACCCACTGATTCCACCCTAACCCTGCAGACAGCTTTCTGAAGCTCAGACAGAATCCCGTGTTTATCCATCCACAGCTCCGGCCTCTGGGGAAGCCAGCAAGCAATACCTGACACCTCACGTGGCCTTTGTCCCCGCACGGAAGTGGCACCATGGGAAGCACCCATGCTGCCTTCCAAAGCAGGGGTGCAGCATGCTGCCCAGGACAGGACACAGGGCAATGTCCGGCAGAGGCCTCCTGGGGGTGGCACCCGGGTGAGTGGCATCACAGGCAAGGCCACTTTGGAGGCAGCTATCTGCACCCAGACCCGTGGCTCGCCAGTGGCCCGCCCAAGACTGTCCCCCGGCCCTCTCACGGGCTCTGCAGCTGCAGCTGGTCCACGGCAGACGTGCGTGGCCATGCTCCACGCTCTCCCTGCAGCCATCCCCGGCTGTGAGCCAACAGCAGCAGCAACAACGAGGATAGTAAAGCCGGCCAGGCACTTGGGGCAGAGGTCCAGGCCTGCCAAGGTCAGCCCTCTAATCAGCTCTTAACCACATGTTGTCTGCCTGTGCAGGCGCAGAGGCGGCGGCCCTGATGGGGAAGGTGCAGATGCAGGAGCCAGCAGCTCTGCCTTCTCCCTGTCCTCTGTGGGCCAGGCTGTGGGCCCAGCTCCCTGGTCGGTCTGCTCTGAGAACATCCTCAGGGGCCTTTATCCTAATTCCTGTGGTTCCAGAGAGCCCTGTGGCAGGGGCGGAGGCTCCCAGATGCAGGGGCTTCTCCTTCTTGGCCCAGGGCAGGCACAGGAGTGTGGTACACTCCACAGAGGAGGCTGCCCCCTTGCAGCTGTGTCCCCGTCACTGCTCCTCCTGTCACTCTGCTGGGCTTACATTCCTTCTCAAAAGTTTTCGTTTCGTGTGGTGTGTTTTTAATATTATATATTTGGACTCAGTGGTTCTACCTGTGCTCTTTTATGTAAAGAAAAACCTTTCTTTGGTGGCATGTGTGTCCTTGGCCCTATTGACTAAGGTCCCAACATCGGAGCACTGTTTTTTCTATTCTTTTTTAAAATTTTATTTATTTATTTTATTTCTTGAGGAAGATTAGCCCTGAGCTAATATCTGCACTAATCCTCTTTTTACTGAGGAAGATGGGCCCTGAGCTAACATCCATGCCCATCCTCCCCTACTCTACATATGGGATGCCTGCCACAGCGCAGCCTGATACACGGTGCGTAGATCTGGCGAACCCGGGGCCGCCAAAGCAGAACATGAGAACTCAACCACTGTGCCACCAGGCCAGCCCCAGCACTCCTTTTTCTTGACGCCCGTGTTGCTGAGCTTCTGTGGGGAGAGGCAGCCCTCATGTGACGGCCATCGGTGCATTACAGATTCAAGGTGGCACGTCACCGTCTTCTGAAATCCCTGTCACCCACCTGAGTACTATGGACTGAACTGTGTCCCCCCAGATGGTCGTGTTGACTCCTAACCCCCTAAGTGACGGCACTGAGAGGTTAAGGGGTGGGCCTCTGGGAGGTGATTGGGTGGTGACGGCGGGGCTCTCGCAGTGGGACTGGTGCCCATGTGAAATAAGAGGCTCGAGAGAGCTCCCGCCCCTTCCGCCATGTGAGGACACAGGGGCGAGAGGACGCTGTGAACCAGGAAGGGGGTCCTCGCCAGGCATCGAGCCAGTGCCTTGATCAGGGACTTCTGGCTGCCAGAACCGTGAGGAAGGAATTGCCGTGTTCATAAGCCGCCCAGTCGTGGTGTTCTGTGGCAGCAGCCTGAGTGGACTGAGACCCTGAGCCTGGGGTCCTCCCCGCTTGGTCCTAATTCAGCCTGAAAGGGCAAGTCCTGCTGCCTCCTGGGTACCAGCCCCGTCCTTGGCACGGCCCGTGGTCAGGAGGCTGTGGGAAAGGCAGTGAGGCTGGTCCTGGGCAGAGGCCCCAGCGAGGAGGGGAAATGGTGCTGAGGAGCCAGGGTGCTCTGAGGTCCCCTGACAAAGGGACACTGCTTCTGTGACACTGCCGAGCAGGGACCTGCAGCCCAGAGTGCAGAGGGCAGGGCCTGGTGTGGATGGCACTACAGGGAGTGCACTGGGGGAAATCAGAGGATGCCGGGGAAGGTTGGTGCCCCCAGTTAGTCCCCAGGGCTCTGTGACTCTCCTGGACTCCCCTTCGCACCTCCGGGTCCAGGGCCTTGCTTGGTGGTCTGGGGACTCCATTTCTCTGCATCGTGAATGAAAAATCTTGCCAGGGGCATCTCTGCAACAAAGATTCCGAGTCGGTTCATCGGAGCGCCGGTATCAGGAACCTTTCCAGACCCCCCCCCCGCCCTGCGGAAATCATTACCGATGTGAGCGGGATTCGAGCTCCTAGTTCCAAGCGATGCACGCTCCACGCGGGCAAAGGGCGGCGACGCTCTGCTCCTCGCACCGAGGCCACCGGACACCCAGTCCCGCGCGAGGGCGATGCTCGGGCCACAGAAGGACCCACGTCTCCACAGCCCGGACCCAGCCGACGATCGGGGACCTCGGGGCCGGAGACCGGGGCTCCAGGCCCAAGGAGCGAAGGCAGAGCCCCCGGGCCAGGTCCTGAGGCTGTTGGTCATCGCAGGGGCAGGGGACGCCCCCCGGACACCACCCGCCGGACCCGGGATCCGCGCCCCTCCGGCCTCCCCAGCTCTGCGTGCGGCTGGGGCTGTGAGACGTCCCCAGGCACCGGCGTCGGGAGGTGTGGCCGCAGGGGAGGAGTCGGTGGAGCGGGTGGCTGGGGAGAAGGGTCGGTGCAGCGGCTGGGGAGGGGGTAGCGTGGCCGGCTCAGCCTGGCAGGTTCCCGCGCTGCGCCCCGCGCGCCCGCCGCCCAGCTCCCTCCCGGCGGACTGCTCCTCCCGGACTTCGCCGGGCCGTACAGTGGGTGGGCCACGGGAGGCCCCAACCCCACCCCAAGGCAGTTGCCAGTGCGCACAGCAGCCCCAGGGGGTGAGGGCGAGGGTGGGGAGGAAATCTGGACCCTTCCCTCCGGGAAACTGCCCGTCTCGGTCCTGCGACGCCTGGGACCCTGAGATGTCGCCGCTCCACGCGTCCAAGTGTCCAGGACGCACAGACCTCGGGCAGAGCGCTCTGCTGGCCGCAGACCGGCGGCGACCTCCTCCTCCCAGCTGTCCAGGTCCCAGGGGCGGGGTGAAGGGGCGCGGCGGGGCTAGTCCTCCGCCCACCCGGGGCGGCGTGGAGGCGGAGCCAGGGCCGGCGGGCGTCCCTGACTGCGGGCGGGGAGGAGCAGGGCGGGCCCCGCGACAGAATAAGAGCCCGGAGGCCGCGGCCGCCCAGCGCAGCAAGACCCAAGCCGGAGCTTTCGCGCACGTTTGGCGGCAGGACTCCAGCGCAGAGCCGAGGCTGGGCGGGCAGGTAAGGCAGGCGCACCCCGTGGGCGCCTCCCCGCACTTCTCTCTGCGGACCCCAAAGGCCGTGGCTGAGGGGCACCAGGTTGGGGCGATCACCGTCGGGGGCGCCGCGTCCGGTGGATGGCAGCGTCTCCAAAACTCGCCAACAGTCAGGGGTGCACAGTGCGTCCCGAAAGTCCCATTCGCGACCTTAAGGCTGTCAGTGGCTAAGAGATGTGTGCACAAGAGGGAGTTGCAGGGCTGATGTGCGCCCCCTTGGCCCTGGCCCTGGTCCAGCCTCAGGCTTCGGATGACGGGGACACGGGAGGTCGTCCCCAGAGTCCCTGCCGCGCAGGCACAGGTCGGGGTGGGAGGGTGGTGCGTGGCTGCTTGTGGCTGATTCCCTGGTGTTGAACCAGATGCGGCGCAAGGGGAGGCGGACCTGGGCAAAGTGGACCCCAAGTTCGGTCGGGGCGGTTTTCTCAACCAATGCTTCATCTCGCAGAGTTCATCTGTGATCTCTAGGATCTGTGTGGGCCTGCGGAGCTGCGGGCCTCTGTGCGTCCAGGCTGATGGTGGGGGAGAAGGGAGCGAACCACACTTTATCAGCCAGCTCTGTTTCTCCTTCTGGGCTCAGTGAGGAAAGACGCTTTCTAAGAGGCCACGTTTTGCTTTCTGTACCCAAACCTGGCCTTTGAGGGGGATTTCAGCAGTGGGGTGGGCTCACCCCCAGCGCTGAGGGTGGGCTTCCGGGCAGGTGTCCCCCATGTGCCTGCAAGGGCTGTGGTCAGAGCAAGATGGCTGGGAAAGGCCATCTGAGTCTCCAGCCCTCTCCAACTGGACCCCACTGCAGGCCAGGCCCACCTGCTCCGCAGCCACTGCCACCCCTTCTGGGCTGTTCTCAGGCGTCTCAGGAATGTGTTGTTGGGTTTGTCACGGGGGGTGAAGGGGCCACAGAGAAGTAGCACATAAAATAACTTTTGTGAGTGTTTGTTCAAACTTGGTTGCAGAGGAAAATTATCCCATTTGGCTGCCACCTCCCTTCTGCTTTAGCCAGTGTGTGCGTGTGTGTGTGTGTGTTTATGCACGTGTGTGTACATTCGAAACAATGCTGATGGATCCAAATGCCAGAAGTCATATTTGAAGCTGCTGTTGGCTGGGACCGTGTAATTTCTTCTGTTCTCCTTGATTGCATTACTCCTGGTTTAGGAAAGTGATTTGAAAACAGTTTCCCTGGTAAAGTTGCTGAGTACAGGAGCTAGCCTACCCCTTGGGCAGATCCTGACAGGACGCTCCCGTCTCCCCTCGACTCTTCCACGTGGGGCTCATGAGTCGCAGGTGGCGGGTGGATGTGGGTCACACAGGCATTCCTTGAAGAAACCGTTGTGATCGTTATATTTAAACTTTGAATTACCGTGGCTGATTTTGGTTATAGAAAATTTGCTCTTTACTTTTATTGCTGAGTGTAAAGAAAGCATATGTGCTGTTATAAAGACTCATTACTGAATGCTGTTTGAAGTTATGAAATTACTCCCTGGGAATGTGGGGGAGGGCGGACGTGACATCTTGCATGATTATTAAAAGCAAAGTTAGAGATCACACAGCATTTCACTTTGATGGGCATGGAGACTGACGCTGGGGAAAGAGGGCGCAAAGCCGAGTCTGTCCTAAGGTTTCCCCGGCTGGTCTCCCCTCGTCCCCTCAAGGAGAACGAGCTTGTCTCCAGCCATCCTCAGCCTCGGCTGTGTCATCTTAGGTGCTTGCAATGTATTTGTTCCACCTGAAAGAAATGAACGTAAATGCCTCAGACCTCTCAGATGGCTGCTCTCGCCACTGGGCACATCCGTGGTTCTGCTGCTAAATGGTTGCATTCCTGTGTGTGTTTATTTTTCATGCTGGCTGAAGCCCAGGAGGGAAGAAGCGCAGGATCCTAGGTTCCAGTCTGACCATGAATAGAAGCAAATGCTCTGTGGGGCTGATGTCCTCCGCGGTGGCCCCAGCTACGGAGCCCAACGCCGTGGGCCCAAAGGCGGTGGAGCTCGTCCTGATCAAGGAGCAAAACGGGGTGCAGCTCACGAACTCCACCCTCATCAACCCCCCGCAGACCCCCGTGGAGAACCAACAGCGGGAGACCTGGAGCAAGAAGGTAGACTTCCTCCTCTCGGTGGTCGGCTTCGCGGTGGACCTGGCCAACGTCTGGCGATTCCCTTACCTGTGCTACAAAAATGGCGGGGGTGAGTCCAGACCCCGCCCTCCCCAGCCCCTGCTGAGCTAGAGCCACAGGCGGCTGGAGGTGCTTTCGAGAAATGCGCACTCTGGCGAGATAACTGCTTTCTTAGGTGGGATGGGGCTCCTGACTTAGCACTAGGGGGGTGCAGGTTCCCCTAGACAGATGTCACAAAACTGTAGGTGCAGCAGGGGGTAGAGCTCAAATGACGTCCTTCCGTGTCTGTACCCTAAAGTTGGGGACATGGGGGCCAGGGAAGCAGACGCTGGAGTTAGTGGTTGGAGGTGCCATGGCTCTGCCTTCTGTTTCCAAAGGTCATTTTCATTCCAGAAAGAAAACTCTCAAAGGCCCAAAGAAGGGCATCTTTGGCAACTTCAATGGTGTTTACAAAGTGTGCTTGTGAGGGAACTTGGAGTGGCAGAAGATGCCCTGGACATGTGCCCTTCTGCCTCCCTGCGCTCCCACTGCTCCCTGACCTCAGCCAGACCTAGGACCATGGCTGTCCCTGGACGCGAGGCAGAGAACTAAGATAAGGGGCAGGGTCAGCCCAAAAGTTCCAGTTGAGAAGCCAGTTAAGTTGGTGCTCATTTCCCATGAGCCCTCCTGACGCCTCCATGTCCCCTGCCGGTCCTCCATGCCTCGCTGGTCACTGTGCTGCAAACCTGGAGAACCTTGGGAGAGCTTCTTGGGGAGGGCCTTCCAGCTGCCGCTGAGTGGTAGGTTGGCATTACTATGCCCGTCATGAGGCCTAAGCAGGCACAGTAAGTTGCCCAAAGACAGACTGAGCTGTGGGGCTTCCCCATCCCAGGAGGAGAGCCATGACAAAGCTCCCTGTTATTTGAGGGAGAGCAAGAGGGCTTCAGAAGGCAGAGCCCAGGGCCCTGAACTTTGTGCCCAGGGTGGGGCACAGCTCCAGGAGGCGTGAGGTGCTGCCCTGGAGGAACTCTGGCCCCTCGGGCAGTACCTGTCAGCAGACGGCCTCAGCCGTGGCCTCAGTGGGGGCAGGCTGAGAAGGCCAGAACCCTTGTATGGCCAGAGTTGGGAGCACAGATCCCAGAGGATTCAGAACTCAAGAGGGGCAGACATTTCCACAGTGGGGCAAGCGGGGCAGAGGCCAGGCCTGCTGGGCAGGCAGGGAAGGGGCTGCACCCAGGAGCAGGGCTTCAATGTGGGCGAGGCCTTACCTGCTCTGCTCTTGAGGTGAATTCATCACTTGGGGGACTGGTTGGGGGCTTCACTAGGGATGTGTCAGGGCACTGGTGACAGTGGGGCCGGGCTGGAGGTAAGGGAGCACCCCGTGCAGCCTGTGACTTCCCTTTGGAGGGTGGCCACGCTGGGGAGCTCCAGGGAGGAGCAGAGAGTGGGGCGGCATGCACGGTCAGCTGTAGAGACGGCAGGGCCTCCGCAGCCCCGGGCTGAAGGTGCTGTCCTCCCACAGGTGCCTTCCTGGTCCCTTACCTGCTCTTCATGGTCATCGCGGGGATGCCCCTCTTCTACATGGAGCTGGCCCTTGGACAGTTCAACAGGGAGGGGGCTGCCGGCGTCTGGAAGATCTGCCCCGTCCTGAAAGGTAACCTGCGCCTCCTAGCACCTGGGGGGAGGCGGCCCACGGCGGTGGCCCTGAACCAATCCTGTGCATCCGGTCCTGCTTTGCTGGATAACCGTGCACATGGGCCCACCATTTTAATTGTGGTCCTCCCTTTAAAGATCTGTAATGACCAAGGATTCTAGAATGTGTTCTCTCGCTCCCAGCTGAGGCCTCCTGCAATTCATCAGCAGTGCTATTTTGTTAAAGTGGTAGATAAGATAAAACATCCATCTATATACCCATCTACTATCTATCATCTGCCTATCCATCATCTAGCTCCCTATATCCACATCTGTCTGTCTATCTACTTAGCATCCACATCTATTTATCTTCTATCCATCATGTATCTCCCTATCTACCATCCACATCTGTCTGTCTATCTACCTATCATCCATATCTATTTATCGTCTATCCATCGTCTATCTATCATCCATGTCTATCTATCCATCATCTATCTGTCCATCATCTTTCTACCTATCATGTATCTATCTATCTACCTATCATCTGTCTATCATTTACCTATCTATCATCTGCCTATCCATCATCTGTCTCTCTATCTACCTACCTATCTATCATCCACATCTGTCTGTCTATTTATCTACCTATCTGCCTATCATCCGTATCTATTTATCATCTATCCATCATCTGCCTATCCATCATCTATCTCTCTATCTACCTATCATCCATATCTGTCTGTCTATCCATCTGCATATCTACCTATCATCCGTATCTATCTATTTATCATCTATCCATCATCTGTCTATCATCCATGTCTATCTATCTATCCATCATCTATCTACCTGTCATCTATCTATCTATCTATCATCTATCTATCAATCTATCTATCTTCTATCTATCATCTAACATCTACCTATTATCTATCTACCTGTCATCTATCTATCTGTCATCTATCTAACATCTACCTATCATCTATCTATCCATCCATCCATCCATCCATCCATTTGCATGAGTTTGCTAGGGCTGCCGTACAAAGTACCACAAACTGAGTGGCTTAAACAATACACATTTATTGTCTTGGTTCTGGTGGCCAGAAGTCTAAGATGGAGGTATCGGTGAGGTTGGTTCCTTCTGAGGCTCTGACGGAAAATCTGTTCCGGGCCTCTCTCCTTGACTCGTGGGTGACCATCTTCTCCCTGTGTCTTCACACCGTCTTCCCTCTATGTGCATCTCTATATCCAAATTTCCCTTTTTGTAGGGAAATCGTCATATTGGACTAGGGCCCACTCTAATGACCTCATGTTAACTTGATTGCCTCTGTGAAGACCCTGTCTCCAGATAAAGTCACATTCTGAGGTGCTGGGGGTTAGACTTCAACAAATGAATTTTGAAGGGACACAATTCACTGCATAACACTATCTATCATCTATATATCCATCCATCAATCTATCCCTCTATCTAGCTATCGTCTGTCATCCATCTATTTATCATGTCTCCAGCAACCATCTATCACCTATCTATCAATTATCTATTATCTACCTGTCTGTCTATCATCTATCATATCTATCTATCTATTATCTATCTATCATGTATCTATCAACCATCTATCATCCATCCATCATCTATCTACCTACCTCCCCATGGATCTATCATCTATCTAACTATCTAGTTATCCATTGAGCTTTCCCTACTGCTGAGGCAATGCCACGGTGCCATGGGGCAAACACAGCTCGTGCCGAGCCCGGTGGCATGCCTGGTGACTGACCCTCCCGTGATCACCTCGCTCCTCCTCACGAGAGCCCTGGGGAAGACCACGGCATGCTGTCCCCGTCTCAGAGGTGCAGCACTGAGGACTGGAGGCACTGAGTGACTCGCCCATCGCCTCGACAGGGGCGGGGTGGGATTCGACCCCACAGCTGTCTAACTCCCCAGTCCAGCCACCGGGTCACGCCTGCCCACTGGGCCAGCACTGCATCTCAGGAGCTGGTGGCACAGCGAGGGTCCAGACACTTCCTCAAAGAGACACAGGGTGGCGCCTGCTGCAGACAACTGGCTTCATTAAGAAAATGGCTTTTAAAAAATCATTCTTTGGATTTTCTGGGAAGTTCTTGCAAAGTTGGTTCTCTTGAGAAAAGCGGAAGCCCCAGCGGTCCCCAAGGACGTGCTCTGGGTGGGTCAGTGGGTTCATGATCAGAGACAGCAACTCATCCATCCTTCGGGGTGAGAACATCTCACAGCTGCACAGTCGTCTCTGCGAGGAGGACACGGCCCTTGAGGCGGCGGAAGCGCTGAGGCTGGCCAGGCGTGAGGGCTCCTCCCGGTCGCTGTCTGCTTTCCTTCTTGATGGCCTGCTTGGTGACTCTTAAGATGTTAGCAATTTTTTCCTGGGCTAGCTGATTCATGGGCCCACCTTAAAATGGAGCTACAGAGAGACCTCCCTCCCCACCCCCCACACACATCTTCAGAGCCAGAGAGGGACAACTCTGGGTTCAGGAGCCAGGAGCTGGCATCCCCTGGGTGGGTGTGCATGGAGAAGTCAAAGCTTAAATGCGTTGCCTGAGGCTCGGCTGGCACCGTCGTTGTTTCTGGATGGAGGAGTGCGGTGGTAGCTGCAGGCACCAGGCACCTCTTAGCGACAGATGCGTGTGTCGAATCAGACATTTCAGCGTCTGTTGGCTGGCACAGTGTTGATCCGGTCGAGGGCAGTGAACCCAGACTAACAGTTCATGACACAGATGAGTTCATCATGTTCTCCTGGGCTCCGTCCGCCGGGCAGCGCTAACATGTCACACAGTCATCCGCTGTGACGAACCAGCGCTCTGGGGTCAGTATTTCCATAGCATTAAAATGCCAAATCAGAAATTAAGCGTCCCCACCCTCAGGTGACCGTTCTGGGGAAAAGTTGAGGAAGGATGCCTCCACACACAAATTCGCACCTCTGGACTTCCGAGAGTCGCCCCTCACATCTGGAGTATGTCGGGTTCTTTAGTGACGTGACCCTGTGCCACCTCCCACCAGGGAGTCCAGTGCTGACTCACAGGAAATCCGCTCCTGCCTGTGATCGGCAGGGCTTGGAGGGACCTGAGGGGAGGGGACAGGACGACGACCCCAAGGGTTTTGTGTTGCCGTCTATAAAATGTCAATCAACGATTTCCAAGGATTTCGAAGCACTACTTAGTCCTAACAAATTTGCATTAAGACAGAAAATCTGACTCCAGTAGGAATGAATATCAGCCCCACACTGTAGAGGAGCGGAGACTGTAGGCGCGGGCGTTTCTCCACGCGCCCCCAGACACCGCGTCCACGCCTGGAGGGAAGGTGGGCAGACATGCGTTAGTCCAGGCATCTACTCCTCATCCAGCCCCACGTTCACACTCTCGTGTCCCGTGTCAGCTTTTGTCCATTTCTGAAAACTCATCCACGAGGAGGACTGTGCCAGGGCCGAATGACGCCACAGGAAGAAATGCAGTGTGGCCCCTCTGGGAGAATCTTGGTCAGAGCCCAGTCACCCCACACACACCCTGGAAGTTGGGTTATGGGTCGCAGAGAGCCAACCCTCAAGCTCTGGAATCTTTGTGTAATCAGCACAGGGTGTGTGTTTGCTGAAGAGATAAGCGGATCGGGGCAAGGACACTAGACCTTTGTTTTTAAGGAAGAGACACCTGGACAAGTTTAACACCCTAATCGAGCTGCAGGTCCCAGCAGGTGTTTCCCACTTGGTTAGCTTATATTTTATCCACACGATGCCCGTTTGGTAGGAGTCTGTCGTTGCTCCGCTCAGGTCCTAACCACGCTGTTCTGGATGCCCTGGCACAGTGCCTTCTCTTCCCTTGTCTTTTTTAAAGAAATTAATTCATAAAATTTCATGTCCCTCCATATGTCATTGAAGAAGGGTGCTGCATGGTAAATGAAGACATCAGTTAAAAACCCAGATAGTCATTTGGGGCTAAAGGTCATCCAGTCCTCATGTCCGTGCCGCTGTGAACACCTTCTCCTGTAGACACTGAGCTGAACTCTCCAGAGAGCCTGCATCCCCATCCCTTCCCTCCCTGGGACCTGGGAGCCGCTCCTGTGCCTGACTGGAACTGAGGCCCCGAGACAAAGCCAGGTGGCGGCATCCACAGGGAGGGTGAGCTGCTGCAGAGCCCAGGACTTACTCGGTTCTCTGTCGGTCTCTCCAGAGCCCTCAGGTGGACACGTGGCCGAGAGGCGGCAGGTGGCCCTCAGCACCCAGAAGTGTCATCTCAGGGCCTGGGGAGAAGTCTGTCTCCCTCCCTCTCCCCCTTCCTCTCCGTCTCTCTCTGATGTGAGCACACATGCACACACACACACACACACACAAACACCCCATCAGATACTGAAGACACCCAGACCAATAGCGCAGGAATTCTCTCCTGTTTTCTTCCAAATGACCTGCCGGTGACTCTCGCGAAGAATGGGAAAGCTGCTCCACCAGGGAGCGCGTTCTCGCTGGTGCTCCTGGAATGAGAGCTTGTTCATGGCACTCTCTGCTGAGCCGGCCGGTGGACCCTCTGGACCGCACTGGATCTGGAGGGTGGTGGAGAAGCACGGCTGCTGTGCTCTCCTGAGGCCTGAGGAGGCGTCTTCTTGGGTCATCCGGTCAATTGCCAAAGACAAGCCCGTTTTACCTATGCTGTGGAGATGCCGCTTCCTATTTTAAGGAATATAAAATAATTTATGATATTTTGTAGTCAATATTTTAGTGTGATTTATCCAACTCTTTCTAAAAAGAATTTTAGGTGACAAAATAAAACAAGACAAAATACGCACAAGGTAATATAAGAAAGACTAAGAAAAATAGAAATTTAAGAAAATTGACGTTAAGAGCTGCGATTGAAATTCACATTTAGCCCTGAGCTTCCTGGGAGTCAGATAAAAGAGGAAAACCTCAAGTTTGCATTAATGTTTTCATCAGAAATATTAGCAGGGAGTGAGCCTGCCACCTTCTTGGGGGAGACAGTTCCCTGTGGCACTTGATGAAAGAACTGTGTCAGTGGAGCTTTATTTAGAGGATATGATGATGTGATGAACACTGATCACGAGAACATTCTTCTAATGAACAGAGAAATGGATTTTGTGTGGCCCAGTCTGAAGTGACACCAAGGAGGAACGTGGTGAAGGTGGCCCAGGCCTGTGGCTTTCTGTGGCTTTTCCTGAAGGGCAGAGCTTGGAGTGACCAATCAAATGGCTGACACTTGCACCCACCTTCCGAGGGGATCGTCCCTTTCCCTGGGGCATTTGGGGCAGCTGGAAAGCAGCACAGAAGAGGCGGCGGTCCTGGATGGGGGAGAGCCTGCGGGGCTGGTGTGCTGTGCTGCTGACGGGGTGAGCCCATGGGCTCCGGAAGCCACATCAGCCTGTGGCGACCGTGTCACTCTGTTGTGAAGGTTGAAAAACTTGGCCTGCCCCCGTGGAGGGCTATCCACACAGTGGTAGGTTCCAGAAGGACCAGAGGCAGTCAGCTCTTCCTTCAGACACAGAATTTGAACCTACTCCAGTGTTTAATCAAAGCCTCCTATAAGTTCCCAAAGTTTCAAGCTGAGGATTTGGTATACAAAGTTTTAACTTTGAAAAGATTTCCATTCAGGCATCCACAGTCAGCTCACTGCCAGGGAAAACCTTCTCTGATGCGCTTTGAGACAACATGGCTTCCTGACAGTGTGGCTTCTCGACAGCATGGCTTCTCAACAACATGGCTTCCCAACAACATGGCTTCCCAACAGCACGGCTTCCCGACAACATGGCTTCTTGACAGCACGGCTTCCTGACAACATGGTTTCCCTGACAACATGGCTTCCCAACAGTATGGCTTCAGGACAAATGGCTTCTCGACAGCATGGCTTCTCAAAACACAGCTTCCTGACAGCATGGCTTGAGGACAAATAGGTTCCTGACAACATGGCTTCCCAACAACATGGCTTCTCAACAACATGGCTTCCCAATAATACAGCTTCCCAACAACATGGCTGCCTGGGCGATTTCACTGTAAATCACGGCCCAGCCTCTCTCCTAAGGAGCTCAGTGAGCAGAATTTCAATATAGAATTACTTGATATTGACCAATTCCACACTGGAAAAGTCCTCCCAAAGGAAACCATTTTGGTTTCATCATCTTTGCTACTAAGCACGTGTTCCAAGAGGGATTACACGCTGAGGCCTCTTTTCTTTTAGGCCACTCCTGATACCGGATCTGTTTAATACGTATACATAAGTAAATTCTAGTGCTTCTCTTTTTGTTTGCAGGGTAGGAAGAGAACTTTAATGAAGTGCCCTGAGCATGAAAATAGATTCTCCTAAGGGTTATACCCATAAAAAACAACCCAAGCCACTCTCTGCAAAAGTCAGCTTGAAGGCATGCTCCGCCCCTGGCCACAAGCAGGCAAGACAGGGCACAGCACCTAACCGGGTTTTGATAAAGTACATTAAAGTTATAGCCCAAGCTAATCCCACCAGCAAAGCTGAGAAGGAACATTGAAATAAAGGAACTCTGCCTGGAGCTTAATAAAGTCAACCACAGTAGCAGAATGTGGCGGTGCTTGTCTGGCATTGAATAAGGAAGAGCTCCTTGACCAATGGGAAGAGGTCTTCTAACTGCCAGACTATTTGCCCACCATAGTCAGGATGACATCGTTCCAGAGACTGCTCACCACTTTGTTCTGCTCCAGTTTACCAGGAGCAAGGAACCCCTCAGTAACTGATCCCAAATTCCAGGCTTTATGATCCTGGGAATGGTACTCTGAAAGGCCCTGGGTGGCCCTACTAGGCCCTGGATGGTCAAGAATAGCCCTGAGTGGCCCTAGGATACCCTGACTGATATTGCATGGCCCTGGGTGGTCCTTGATGGTTTTGGATGGCCTTGGGCAGCCCTAGGAGGCCCTGGATGGTCATGCATAGTCCTGGTGATGTTGGGTGGCTCTAGATAGCTGTTGATGAACCCAGATGATTCTGTTTGCCCTAGGTGGTCTAGAGGGGGTCGTGAGTAGCTGTGGGTGGCCAGAAATGGCCCTGGATGGCTCTGGGTAGCCCTAGTGGACATGGATGGTCTTGGATGGCCTTCATGGTCCTGGATGAGCCTGGGTGGCTGTGGATTGCCATGGAGGGCCTTGGTTGTCCCCCAGTGAGTACTGATTACTCTAGGTGTCTCTGGATGGCTCTGGGAGACACTAGGTATTCTTGGGTGACCCTGGATGGCCTTCTATGGCCCTGTTGGCATAGGTGGCCTTGGATGTCTCTTGGTGGCTATGAAAGGGTGGCCTTTCTTGACTCTTGGTGGTGCTTTGTATCCTTGGGAGTCCCTAGATGGCCCTGGGTGGCCCTGGGTGGCCATGGCTGACTGTGGATGATTCTGATGGTTTTGCATGGCAACTGGCCCTGGAAACTCTGGGTTGGGTTGCCCCAGCTGACCCAGAGTGGCCCTAGATGACTCCAGTTGATCCTGAGTGGCTGTGAGTGGTTGTGGATAGGCATGGATGGCCCTTAGTTACCTGTACATCTGTGGGTGACCTAGTTGTGCCAAGGAGGCCCTAGATGACCCTACATGTCTCTGGGTGGATGTAGATGGCCACAGATGGCTTTGGAAAGGGGCAGCCCCTTCTGTGGTCACAGCCTGAAGTCTAGCATCTGCCCTTTCATGTCTTCCCTTGTGTGTTTAAAGACGTTGCCTGGTTTGGGGATGACAGCGAAGAGTTGGCAGAGGGTTGGAGATGCCTCCTGTAAGGGAAGGTGGAGAGGGGCACCCTGCTGATGGTGGCTCTGTGCTCTCACCTGCCCTAGGTGTGGGCTTCGCGGTCATCCTCGTCTCGCTCTACGTCGGCTTCTTCTACAACGTCATCATTGCCTGGGCGCTGCACTACTTCTTCTCCTCCTTCACCACGGAGCTGCCGTGGACCCACTGCAACAACACCTGGAACAGCCCCAACTGCTCAGACACCCGCTCCGGCAACTCCAGCTCCAGCCTCAACGACACCTTCAGGACCACGCCCGCTGCCGAGTACTTTGAGTAAGTGGGGGGTTAGTGCCTCTGGGTCAGTGACACTCTACTTGCTGTGTCTGCCTTGGGGAGGGGAGGATGCAGGGCTGGGCACATCAGCCACCCGCCCGTGCCACCCCACAAGGGTGTGGAGAGGACCAAGCCTCTTGTCCTGTGCCCAAATTCTGTTCCTTCAGGTTCTTGTGGGGTGTATTTCTGAAAGACACTTCCAGTGGCTCAGCTGAGCTATTGTGGAGTGAGTTCACGGCAGGAATGGGACACTGGACAGGCCTGTGGCTGCTCCATCCTGCTCTCAGGAGCAGTTTTGGGTGGGAGAGGCTGGCCAGAGATGCCTCAGACACTGCATGGAAGGAAGGTGCTGGGGCCCGGGCCCTGGGGGCTGCCGTGTCGCCTCCAGCGAGGGCTGGGCTCCGTGACCTCATCCACCCTCCCACTGCCCCTCCACCCTCCCCTAGCTGAGGCCGAGCTCTCTCCAGAAGCGAGGCCACTCTGAGCATCACTCAACCTCCATCCTCAGTAAGCAGACCTTGTCTCCGAGGTTCACCGACCATCTGCTTTTCCGGAGATGCTCTTTCTTCTTACAAACACAGAGTTAATTCTTTCATGGTCCCCCCTCTGTCCCCATGTCCAGCAGCCAGGCTGGTGTCCTGCTCCTCCGTCCCCTTGCCTGGCCCTCCGCAGTCCACACTGCTTGACCCCACCACCTGCTGGTCCGTCCCTCTCCTCAAATATGTTCTCTGAATCCTTTCAGGCACTGTGTCAGCTCCTGCCCTTGCCCCCTTCATCACCATGTGGTCCAGTTCAGCCTGGAAGGGCCGTCACTGCCCCTGGGGGGGGGGGGGGCACCATTTCCCCTTAGAACACAGACACATGTGGGAGAGACACTCACTATGAGGAGCCACGCTCTGTCACAGGGCCGTCCCCTCCCCGAAGCGATTCTGAGCTGGGCTGTCACCCTGAGCTGAGTAACACACTGCAGTTACAGAGGCGTACAAATTCATAAACGTGAGCGGGGGGCCGTCCCAGGCCGGCCGGGGGTTGGTGGACCGGGGTAGTGTGCAAGGGCGTGAGTGTGTGCGGGCCCTGGAAGACCCTTCCCTGAGTCCCCCGGCCCCCTAGGCGTGGGCCCCTGGGGCTGGCTCTCCCGTCCTGAGGTGGCTTCTCTTAAAATGTGGTGTTTGTCTCGGAGATGAGCAGCCATTCCCATCGACTCCAAAATTTCACATTGACTGTGATGTTCCCACTTTGGGGCTGAAATCTTACTGTCTAGTTAGATCTATTCTATTAATGTTTGTGTGTTAAAGTAAGTCCCTTTACAACTTAGCCAAAGGAACTTTAACCAATAAAATAAAATAACTCAGGTTTTAGCAAGTAGGTACATTTGAAAAACTTGTTTTGAGTCGAAAAACAGTGAGGTTAAAACAAGATCAGGATCCGATGAGGGCAGGACCCAGGAGGGCAGCACCTGGGAGGGCAGGACGCAGGGAGGGCAGGATGCAGGGAGGGCAGGACCCGGGAGGGCAGGACCCAGGAGGGCAGGACTCAGGGAGGGCAGGACCCAGGGGGGCAGGACCCGGGAGGGCAGGACGCAGGGAGGGCAGGACCCGTAAAGGCTTTGAGACACAGCAGGCCAAGCAGGGTCCCAGTGGTGGACTCCTCCTCCTGCTCCGGGAGTTCCGTGTCCCCGACCTCACACTGTGCAGCACACAGCACGAAGAGGCTCCTGTCACCTCGGTCGGTGGCTTGGGCTCCGTGGAGAAGAGAGGACGATGGGGACCGTGTGGATGGCACGGCGTCTGGGCCTGGCTGTGCCCCAAGTGAGACGGGAGTCTGAGCTGGGCTCTCCATGCCGTCTCCACCTCCTCTACCTTCAAGAGGTGGTTCTAGAGTTAAGATCTGACTTCCTGCTGTGCGGCACAGTGCCACCTGTGGCAGGTGGAAAGCTCCGGAAAGCTGGAGCCAGCTGCATCCTCCCACGTGTCAGGATTATTTCCTTGGGACCTCAGCAAATCCAGGCAGTGACGGCTCCTTTCCTGGCATGGCTTTCCCTCTTCCCGGCCCAGCCCTGGAGTCGGTGCCGGCTCAGAGCTGGCTCAGAAAGTGGCGTGGCAGGAGCATGCGGACACGATGGCACACCTTCCCACAGGTGCTCTCGAGGATTCAACAAGACACTGGGCTGTCCCCGGCTGGCCCAAAGGGCGCTCCCCGCCTGCCGTTAGTTCCATCTCCTTTCCGCATGGCCTCATGTTCTGCCTGATGGTGGGTTCCCTCCAGGAGACGGGCTCCTGACACCCCGAGCAGACTCCTCTCAGTCTGCTCTGTGCGGATCCTCCTGGCAGCGGCAGGAGCTGTGTGAGCCAGTGTCGACAGCTGTCTCCCTCGGGGAACAGCACAGGTGTCCGCGTGTCCTGCTTGTGCAGCCTTGCCCCTGCAGAGGGCCCTGGATGGTCCCGTGGGCAGCAGTGGTGCACCATACCGCTGAGCACCTTCCCCTGATTTCTGCAGTTCCTTTCCTTCAAAGACCCAAGGCGCCCCTTCCCTGCCCCAGCTCCAAAAAGCAGGGTGCTGAGGGTGAGGGGGTGGGGTGGGCTTCTGTGGGCTCCCAGCATGCTGCAGCTCACCTTCTCCACTCACCTGGAGGGCGGACCCTGCCTCTCAGCTGTGGGCCTGACTTCTCTGGTCCCGATGGGCCAGCTGCTTTCTGCCATGCCGAGTTGGGGAGGGCAGGTCTCTGGGCAAGCTCAGCTGTCCGGTTCCAGTTCTGGGTGGGGAGGCAGCACCCCTCCAGAACCCCCATCTCCCTCCCTCTCCAGGCGTGGCATGCTGCACCTCCACGAGAGCCGTGGCATCGATGACCTGGGCCCTCCCCGGTGGCAGCTCACATTCTGCCTGGTGCTGGTCATCATCCTGCTGTACTTCAGCTTGTGGAAGGGAGTGAAGACTTCTGGGAAGGTGAGGCTGCAGGCCTCGCCAATGGGGAGTGGACATGTGGCTGTGGTTGGAGAATGAACAGGGGGTCATGGTTGAGCTTTGGAGTGAATGGTGGGGGGGCTGTGGTTAGATTGGGGAGTGGATAGATGGCCATAGTTGGGTTAGGTAGTGGACAGGTGGCTGTGATTGGTTTGAGGAGCGGGTAGATGGCCATGGTTGGTTTTGGGAGTGTATGGGTGGCTGTGGTTGGGTTGGGGAGTGGATAGGTGGCTGTGGTTGGGTTTAAGAGTGGACTGGTGGACTATGCTTGAGGAGTGGACAGGTGGGCTGTGGTTGGGTTGGGGAGTGGGCAAGGGGGCCATGGTTGGATTGAGGAGTGGATGGGTGGCTGTGACTGGGGAGTGAACATGTGGTCCATGGCTGGGGAGTGGACAGGTGACCGTGGTTGGGGAGTGGACAGGTGGGCCATGGTTGGGAAGGGGACAGGTGGCCGTGGTTGGGGAATGGACAGGTAGGCCGTGGTTGGGTTGGGGAGTGGATGGGTGAACCACGGTTGGGGAGTAGACAGGTGCCCATGGTTGGAGAGTGGACAAGTGGGCTGTGGTTGGGTTGAGGAGTGGATGGGTGAGCCATGGTTGGGGAGTGGACAGGTGGCTGTGGTTGGGGAGTGGACAGGTGACCGTGGTTGGGGAGTGGACAGGTAGGCCGTGGTTGGGTTGGGGAGTGGATGGGTGAGCCACGGTTGGGGAGTGGACAGGTGGGCCATGGTTGGGGAGTGGACAGGTGGCCATGGTTGGGGAGTGGACTGGTGGGCTGTGGTTTGGGAGTGGACAGGTGGCCGTGGTTGGGGAGTGGAGAGGTGGCCGTGGTTGGAGAGTGGACAAGTGGGCTGTGGTTGGGTTGAGGAGTGGATGGGTGAGCCATGGTTGGGGAGTGGACAGGTGGGCCATGGTTGGGTTGGGGTGTGGATGGGTGAGCCATGGTTGGGGAGTGGACAGGTGGGCCATGGTTGGGTTGGGGTGTGGATGGGTGAGCCACGGTTGGGGAGTGGACAGGGGGTTGGGGAGTGGACAGGTGGGACGAGATTTGGTTGGGAAGTCAGCACTTTGCTGTGATCGAGCAGTGGTATCAGGGGAAGCACCCACAGCAGAGTGTTTTCAGCATGAATACAAGCACAACAAATTATTTTGTGCCAGTTAAAATATTTTGGTTATTATCTACACACTGAAGCAATTTTGCCCCAATGTGCCTGACGCACCTGGTAATACCTGCAGTGATGTGCCAACACATGAGACCTTCCAGTAGTGACAGGGGCCTTTTCCCCCTCCCCCTGCAGCCCAGAGTCCGTCTTCTGCCCATAAGCCAGGTGCACATTTGCACAATCGGTGCAAGTTCGCTCGCATCTCGCTCATCAGAAATTCAGCCACTCCTGCCCACTGTGACAGACCAGAGGCAGAAAAGGAGTGCCCCTTCCTTGCCAAATTGTTCATCCTATTTTAATCCCTGGGAAAGATGAGCAGGAGAGAAGGCATTTAACAGTCTCAGTCCAGCGAGCATTTGCTGAGCTGGCGTCCTCTGAATGTGGGGACATTGGGCTTCCGAAGCAGAGGCCACCTCTCTCTTAGCACAAACCATCGGGGTGACCCTGGGCCCACTCCCTGCCAGGAGGTGGCTGGTGCAGCCCCGTGACTTTGTCCTCTCCCCAGGTGGTGTGGATCACAGCCACCATGCCATACGTGGTCCTCTTCGCCCTGCTCCTACGAGGAATCACTCTTCCTGGAGCCATGGACGGCATCCGAGCTTACCTGAGCGTTGACTTCCATCGGCTCTGCGAGGCATCCGTGAGTATGCCCTCCGCTCGCGGCCCTGCAGCGCATGCAGGCTGGCAGGCTGCGTCCTGTGGGGCTCCTGTGTTCTGGGGCAGGAAACCCCAAAGACAGCAGCTCAGCCAGAGCTCCTTGCTGGCCCTGTAAATCCAGCAGGTGGAGGCTGCTCTGCCGTGCACCGGGCTTTGCAGGATGACCTGCACACCTGACCCCCAGCAGAGGTCACCATCTGGCTGAGAAGGGGGACATGTGGGCACAGCAAGGAGCTGCAAGGACCCGAATAAGGAGGTTAGGGGAGCAGGTCGCCTGCTGTCTCCTCAGAAATAGAGCAGAAGGCTGCGGCTGATCGGCCTCCTCCCCTGGGCCGTCCCGCTTCTTGGAGGAACGCTCTCGGTTCCTCGGATGAGCACTGACGGGGCAGCCCATCTGTGCTGGAGAGTGTTGGCGCTCACCTGGAACCAGGCCTGAGCCCTGGCTCCGTGTTCATCATCTGAGCAAGGCTGAGACATGTCAGTGTGGCATGAACCTGGGCCTCCTCCTGGGGAAGACAAACCTCGACGGGGAGACACTGCTGGGTACTCGCGGCACGAGAGGGCTATCGACATCGTGCCGTGTCAAAGACTGAGTCGAGAGTCGGGCTGCAGATTTCTCCAGCACAGGAAGAAGTCATTCTGCGTTAAAATACGTAGAGACAGCCGCCTGAAGGGAGGGGTCTTGGCCAGGCGACGGGACAGGGAGGGAGACAGAGGGGCTGCAGCGTTGCTGGGAAATGAGGCCCAGAAGGGGAAGTGGCTGTTGGCAGGTGGCCAGCTCCTCCAGGGTGATCCCTCCACGGGAGGTTCAGCTGCTCCCTCTCACCCTGCACCCGAGGCTGTGCAGGGGCAAGGTGGGTGCCCTGTCACCCAGTGGTCTCCACATCGCCCTGACTCCAGCAGGTTGTGTTTCGCTTTTAAAATGCTGTACTATCTTGGTCCAGTTCTTGTCCACATGCCCTCACCTTTCCCACGTGTAAGCTACTCTTGGTATGTCATCTGTGCTGCGTCAAGCGTGCACGTACCAGTGACTGAGCCACGGTTGAGCTTCACGGGCCTTTGCACAAGAGCTGCTGTGTGCTCACCGTGTGCTCATGTGTTTGTAATCGCCTATGGGAAAGACATACAGTGGATATTAGTGAGTGCGTGTCTAATCGAGGTATCAGCATCACTTAGCATTTCAATAAATGAGTGCTGTCACAAGGGTGCGGACCTGACTGGCTCTCATCGTGCGGAGCACAGTCCTGCTGGCCCATGGGAAATCTAAACTAATGCACAGATGCACGCCGCCCTCTCTGGGCTCTTCCAGGCCCACGACACAGGAGGGTTATCCCTAGAGGGGGCGTTTGCCGCTGATCACGTTGTCGGTGCCATTTGTTCGTTGATGATGATGTTGGGTTCAAATTCGACTCTGTTCCATGGAGCCCACAGCGGCTCAGCTGCAGATGCCATTGAGAGAGCTCGAGGGAGGACAGGAAGCTGCAGTGGCCATTTGCACAGTTGCCTTGTGACAGCTCAGCTCTCAGGCCGCCCTCGTCTCGGACCCAGCTCAGTCTCTCTCTCCCGGCTCTGCGCAGGTGTGGATCGACGCTGCCATCCAGATATGCTTCTCACTGGGCATTGGGTTTGGTGTGCTCATCGCCTTCTCCAGTTACAATAAATTCACCAACAACTGCTATAGGTAAGTCCTGAGCCCCCGATGCCGCTGGGTCTGCAAAATCAGGTGGGGGCATCACCAAGGCGGGGTGCAGCATTGACTCTTGGAAGTCACCTGTCGCTGGATGAAAGGAGAGGAAATAAGCTGTGCTGGCAAAACCTCCCAGCTAGAATGGCTTCCTGAATAGAAATTAAAATGAGGACGCTGCAGGCAGAATGCTGATTCTTGCTTTAGGGACGGCACTGAAACACGGAAGATGTTTGTCGCCTCCCTGGGAGGAAGACTCCAGGATTGACAGTGCAGCCAGATTCCCCCTAAGGGCCCCCCTCGCCCCTCTCCTTCATCCCCACTGGGCCCCAGCAGCCTCCTCCTCCCAATGCTCTGGGTCAGGCTGGGCCCCCAGACTTACCCCACCAGGAAATGCCTGCGTGTGTTCCCTCCCAGCCCGCATGGGACCCTGGGCCCTGGAGGGTCTCCGAGACCTTATGCAGAGGTGTCCAGGTGACCCAGCATGAGGACAGGCAGGAAAGTGGCCCACAGCCCTCATGGTGTCTCAGCCGCTGCCACCTGGCCCAGGATGACCTGAGCGGCCTGCAGCCACATGCTGTCCCGAAATCCTTGTAAAAACAGAAAGAGAATTTCTTCAGGGACCTGCTTCCTTTGACCTTCATGAGCTTGTATTTATTCTCTTTCACATCATGGGGATAAAAATGGGGTAAAAATACAAAGACAGTGTTGGCAGCAAAACGGCCTGACAGACAGTGGGACAGACAGGGAGGTATCAAACGAGGGAGGACTCTGGATGGCAGGTCCTGAGATAGCCTCCACCCGCTCCCGGACCTGCCTGCTCCGGGCACTCAGGACAAAGTGCACGTCCTTCTGCTGGGGTGCCCAGGTGGCCTGACCCCACGTCCTCCCCACTCTGCTCTGGCCTTAGAGTGGTTCTGTGCCCTGGGAGCACACAGGGAACGCAGCACATGGGGCCCACAGACCCACCTGAAAGAACCTGCATTTTAACAAGGTCCCCAGGAGGCATCGCTCTGCCTGCAGCCCCCGCCGGGCATGGGTGGGGACTACCTGGTCGTCTGTTCTGCACCCCCAAACCCTGCCATTGCCCGTTGGGATCATCTGGCCTTCGACACTGCATCGAGAGTCCCAGGAGCCTCTTGGTCCCCGGGCAAACTAGGCAGCTGGTTACTGTGCGGTCTGTGAGGGCCAAAGGCTGGACACGCCCAGAGCCTGGAGCCCCTCTGCCAGGAGGGCCCAGGTGGGAGGTCCTGTCCTTGTGAGGGCACCAGTCCGAGGACAGCTCTGTGTGGCTGCAGAAGGGGCTGGTGTGCTTGTCTGGGAAAGTGCCCTCCCAAAGCCCACTGGCCCCCAGACACAACAAATGAAGGGTAATGACTGGAAATCGCAGCTGCTCCAGCATGGGTGCTAGGCGGTGTCTTATCCCTGCAGGGACGCCATCATCACCACCTCGGTCAACTCCCTGACCAGCTTCTCCTCGGGCTTCGTGGTCTTCTCCTTCCTGGGGTACATGGCCCAGAAGCACAGCGTGCCCATCGGGGACGTGGCCAAGGATGGTGAGTCCCCTCAGGGCAGGCCCGGGGCCCCTACATCTCTGCCTGCACCTGTGGCTCTGGCTGCCCAGTTCTCTAAGTATTTTCCCTGCAAGATGGGAGGGATGGACATGCATAAGGCCTTGAGTACGGTTCGTGAGAGGCGCTGACTCGAGCAATTGCACAGGTTCAAGCACTGAGAACCAGCCAAAGAATGAAGTAATTGGGAGCAGCCACACCTCCCGCAGCCTCCCTGCTCCTCCCCTGTTGGGCCCTCCATGCTGGGACCACGTGGCCAGTGGCACCTTGCAGTGGCCCCTCAGGCTGCAGGTCCAGGATCTGGTTCCCAGTCTCTGGGTAGACGCTGTCACTCACTGTGAGCAGTTAATTTGTTCCAAACCTTTTCCCTCCAAAGACCCATTGACGACGACACATTTAGATGGGATCTGGATAATAGCCAGAGAAATCCCTAAAGGCCGAGACCTGGTGGCCCGTGTTCCCAACCTGCTCCCCAGCCAGCCTGCAGACACCAGTGTCTGTGCGCCGGGCAGTGAGCGTGTAGGAGTGGGGCTGGTGGAGGCCGTGGGTTCAGGTGACACAGGGCACAGGCCTTGGCCCTGCAGGACGTGTGCCAGGCAGGAGAGAGCCAGGAGGGCAGGCACTGAGGGGATGCTGCTTGCTGCAGCCCCCTGGGCATGTGGGGGGTTGCTTGGTTCTAGTACATGAGTGGAAAGTCGTGACGTAGGCAGCCTCAAACTGGGCCAGTCCAGAGCTCCAGGGGTCCCCAGATCACTGCAACCCCTTGCCTGCCTTCAGGGTCTTTCTGGGCTGAGCGATGCAGGGTCATCCCCTGGAGACTGTCCCCGGCTCCAGGCCAGCTCCTGGCCCGAGAGTGTGACTTGAAGGCCTCACCTCCTCCGAGAAGTCCCCTGCTCTCCTGGACACTGCTCCTGAGACTCAGAAAGGCCCCTGTGGTATCACTGACTCATCTCCTCCTGGGTCTTTCTACTCTTGAGTTGGGGGTCTTGCAGGGAGGGCGTCGAGGGAGCAGAGGGCCAGCCCCGCCAGTGCCCTGAGCTCTCCCGGGTCCTCCCTCAGCATCCATCCGGATTCTTGGGGAGTCGAGCGTTAGGACCTCCCTCTGCCTTGGAAGTAGGAAAGAGAGGTTCAGGGATTGCAATGGGAGGGCGGACGCTGGCATGAGATCTCCGTCCATATTCTTTGCTCCAGGAAAAAAAAAATCCAGTAAAGGTGGGAGAAAGGGAGCATAATGCAAATACATACGCAGCAGTGAAATTTGCTCACGGTGCATTGATGCATGTTCCCCATTCCTTTTGCCCTTTATTATGATAAATAGCCATCGCTTGCAAAAACCTTCATTAACCCCTCAAAGTAAAGCTGTGCGTCTTCTATGCGTTTCCACGACAAGCAAAGTAAATGTCACTTATAGCTCTAATTCTCAGGAAAACAGGGTGAAATGTTAACTGAGGCACAGAAATGAAAGGCAGGGGTGTTGACATTACCTTCTCCTGAGCTGACGAGGTCTTCCCGGGTTCGTGCTCACGGCGTTTAGACTTCAGAGCATCTCAGACAAGCTGCCCCAGCTCCTCCATTGGAAACCATGCCCCTTCCATCGGTGCATCAGGAACTTCAGGGAGCCGGGGCCTGAGAACAGAGCCCGTAAGGGACTTTGGGGGGTGGACCCTGCCTCTGGCCTTTGTTCGATTCTCTACAAAGATCAGTGAGTGCCCATCCCTATGGGCTGGCCCAACATAGGCCCTGCTGAGGCCCAGGAAAAGCAGAAAAGTTGTAAGTTACGTCTCTGTAAGCAGATACTCCAAGAATGTGCCAGTGAGCTAAGTACGCACGTCTTTTAAAATTGAGTGTGAAAATGGTCCGTTACCCATTTCCTGTGGGAATCTTTTCTACTTTGGCGTCATTCGAGGCCAAAGTGCGTAAAGTCTTGGTTGAGTCCTTCCCGGCTCCCCTCCAAGCCCACGGCCTTCCCCTCCTCCATCTGGGAGCCGGCCTGTCCTCCACCCAGCAATGGCACTCCCAGGACAGTTTCAAAGGGGATGAGCAGAGGAGGGCTCGTGTGGGAGCAGAGACACTCCCCTTTCCGGCAACGCATGGGGGGGAGCATTCGCCAAATCGCAGTATCTCTGTACTCATTAGGTGGTTTTAAAAGGTCATACTTAGAGAAATTCATCGACACAGAAGACAATTTGTAGCAAGTGCAGAGTGAACCACAGTGAGTGTGAGTGTGAGCACATGCATGTGTGTGTCTGTGACACGCCCAGGAAAAACAAACTCGGAGGTGCCACCGAGTGTTGTCAGGGACGCAGGGCAGGACCCGGGAAGCCCTCTCGCCCTCCTCTGGGCTCCCTCCCCTGTGCTGGTTCTGCTCTCCCTTTTCCTCTCCCGGAGCCCCATGGCCGGGAGGACACAAGTGATTTGAAGGAACAAGGCCACGCACGGGCGGTGGGGGCCGAACAGAGGCCTCCGACTCTTGTGGGCTTCCATTCTCTAGAGTCCTGGGCCAGGTGTCCACTGAAGTCACATGGGGGAGGGCTTTCCAGGCAGAATGATGGAAGGAAGGCGATGGAAGCGTGTGTGGTCTCGTCTCCAGAGGCTCTTGAAGGGGCTGAGGCCTCTGCAGGTGGGTGGGAGTGAGGGCGATGACATGGGGACAACCGCAGGGTCTGCTTTCAGGGCCCGGGCTGATCTTCATCATCTACCCCGAGGCCCTCGCAACGCTCCCGCTGTCCTCGGCCTGGGCCGTGGTTTTCTTCGTCATGCTGCTCACCCTGGGGATCGACAGTGCCGTGAGTTACCTCAGCGCTTTGCGTGCTCCTGGGACCCCACGGGCTCATTCTTGGCCCTTACAGGGCCAGGCAAGCCCCTGGGGCTCCCCAGGGTCCCCCAAAGTCCCTCTTACTCACACAGAGCCCCCGCAGGGGTGGGAGGGAGGCATCCCATGATCACTTGAGAGCCTTCCTAGGATGGGGTGTTTGGACCAACGTACCTCTCTTCTTTCACTGGGGGTTCCAGCTGTGCCCTCTGCCTGAGCCCTCCGGGGTCCTAGACACACACGCAGCAGGGCCCGCAATGAGAGGGCAGTGCAGGAAAAGTGGGTGATGGGACCACACAGGGTCACAGCAGGCCCTTCCTGCCTCGTCACTTTCTGTGACCCCATAGTCCCCAGGAGGAATGGATGTGCTTGAAGGGTAGGGCAGCAGAAGGCCGAAGCCACGCTCAGGCCTGCCCACTGAGCATCTCACGTGTGGCTCTGCGTGTGCATGTGCACGTGCACGAAGGAGGGAGAGCATAGGCCCACGTCTGGCTCTGGTCCTGCTGGACTTCCTCCAGCTCCTCCTTCCCCATTGCCTGCTTAGGACCAACAGTCAAGGTCTCATGACAGGCCATGGGTGTCTTGTTCACCTGAGCTTCCCGGAGGGTGCAGAGCCCGCAAGTCCCTCCCCATGTGAGCATTCGTCATGCAGTATAGCCCTCCACCTCCATCCCAACCAGCCTGGTCACCAGCCCACTGGGCGGACCACAGCACTTGGACCACAGGGCTGTCGGGGATGAATCCCATGAACACCACTTCCTGGGGGAGGTTTTTGTGACAGAGCAGGGCAAACAGGGTCCTTGAGCTGGCTGGCTGCCTTGGCAACCCCCATCCTGACAACACTCGGAGTCAGGAAAGCTTCCTCACCGGGGACACAGCCAGTGGCCAGGCCAGGTCCTCCCTGGGAACAAAATGAAGCAGTGCTTGTGGAAGGGATGTTTCCTTGGACAAGTCCAGCAGAGCTGAGCCTTCACAGTGATGCAGTGGAGAGAGTTATGTTGCCACGCAGCACTTCACCCACCCGGGGGCTACAGAGGGGCTGTGAAAGTCCCCACCAGTGGAGAGAGCATCCACCTCTGGGTCCTCCCTCCCCAATGGCCATGTCATGAGAGAAGCCCTCGCCAGAGCTGTCTTGTCTTTAGGGCATTCTGCACCTGGCACCGCACAGCTCCCTACTCTGTGTCCATCTCCCGGGTGTACGTCTGTTGAATTACGGGTAAATCGTGCCCAGGTATGGTGCAGCATGCCCCGCCCCACAGCGCATCCTGTGGTCTGTGTTGGCTGCAGATGGGCGGGATGGAGTCAGTGATCACCGGGCTCATCGATGAATTCCAGCTGCTGCACAGACACCGGGAGCTCTTCACCCTCTTCATCGTCCTGGCAACTTTCCTCCTCTCTCTATTCTGTGTCACCAATGTACGTACCTCACTCAGCTTCTCCTGATGGTGTCTCAGCATTCAGTGCTAGGCACCTGGTTGGTGCTGCCGGGCCACACAGAACTGCAGCGTTCCTAAGAGCTGCCCCCCTCCCCCAAAAAGACACACCATGACTTGTGATCATACGTGGGTAGCCATGCTCACACTCGGGGTAGCTGTGGTTGCACGGGGTAGCCGTGGTGCGTCTAGAACTGGGTCTGGAGTTACTTCAGCACCTGGACAGCTCCCTCGGCTGCGCTGCCTGCCTGTCGGATTTGTGGGGCTAAAGAGCAAGGCGGGGTGCTGTCCATGGGGTGCAGGGGCCGCGGTCACACCCCTCCCCCTGAGGCTCTGCCAGGTTTTGCATTTGGTAGTTGCGCTGGGAGTCCTAGGAAAGGAGAGGAGAGGTCGTTGTTATTTTTGCATAATAGACGTGTCCCTAAGAAGCTGCACGTGGATTGAATTTTAGTGTCTCAAATCAGACTGTATAGGGAGTCAAATAGCAAATGTCTGTAAACTGAATCTGCAGGCCAGGTTTATATCTTGCAAAAAGTACTTTCATGGGCGAGGTGTGCTGCACTGGGGCACCCTGAGTCCGACAGGTGTTCCCCTCTCTTCCAGGGCGGCATCTACGTCTTCACGCTGCTGGACCACTTTGCGGCTGGCACGTCCATCCTCTTTGGAGTGCTCATCGAGGCCATTGGAGTGGCCTGGTTCTATGGTAAGGGTGAAGCCTTGCTCTAGGGCTGGTGTGCTTCACCTGGTGTAAGACCCCCACTGTGCCATTTTTATGACCAGCCGGGCTGGCACCCTCTTGCTTTGTTGCGGTGCTGCTTCCTTGAAAAGAGGTGCGTGTTAGCTTCAGGAAGCTTCCATTGTGGTTACCACGGCATCCTCGAGGATGGAAGGCTCAGCAACTGCCTGTTCAACTGGATCAATGAAGACACCTGGCTGGCACCCCAAATCCTTGCTGTGGTCAGAGGCAGACAATGTAGCCACATAATGGTGCTGTGCAGACATTTTAATTGGTTCTTGAGAAAGAATGGTTCCTTGGATCTGGAGACTCTGACTGCTGGTGGATGTGAGGTCTCCGTGTTCAGCTAACCAGGAGTTGACTAGCATTAACTTGGCCCCAATCTACAGCCATGGCCCCCTGCCCTCCTGGGGCACTTATCCTGTTTCCTGGGGTATCCGAGTGTAGTTTTAACAGCAACAGAAAGCCCAAACCGGAGCAGCCATCCCCTCTCCCAGAGTGCTGACCGGGCAGGTTTCCCACCTTACGTTCTCTCAGTTTTCTCTTCTGTAAAATGGGGCCATGGTGCTGGCTCACCTCACCTGGCTGGGTTTCCTTGAGAGAGTTAGCAGTGAAAGCTCATGTTACAGGATTTATAAACGTGTGTGATCCAGCCCAAAGCTAAAGGTCTGTGGTGGTGTGCCAACCCCAGTTTCATAGGGCCCCTACTGTCGTACAAGGAGGTCCACGTTCTCCACCTCAGAGCCATGGAAATTATAACTTTAAAAAATGCTCTGGCTTCAAGAGGCTTAACCTGACAAATAGTTCATAGTTCAAGAACGTTTTTGAAATTATATTTTCTTTACTACAGAAAAGGGAGATATCAAACTCTTTGTGCCTTCCATGGCACCTGGAGCCAATATTTGTCTATCACTTTAAATTGTCATCTCTCCTCCTACCCCAAAAATAAAGCCTCAGAGGAAGAGAGAAAGCATGTCAACCGTATCCCCTGGCCGCAGTCTCTGTGCATGGAGGCTGGAGAGAAGCCGGCGCTGCAGCATCCACACGCTCCCTGAAGCCTCAGAAGATGGAGATCCAAGTTACTTCTCCAAACAGCAATTCACACCCCCCCCAATCTAAATGAAACAAAATCTGTGTTTCCAGTAAGATGGTATCAGGATACACCAGCCTTTCAGTGCACCGAGCTCCGGGTGGGTCTTAGAGCCCATGACCCAGCTCAGGAGGAGCTGTGGGCTGCCCTGGGCCTGCTCACGGGGCCAAGTCCAGAGGGGACAAGGGGCCCTGGGGGATGCTCCCCTCTTTGCTAGCCTTTGGGTTCACCCTCCTCCATTCCAGTTTACCAGCTGTGTCCATCTCCGTGTCCAGGGCTCTGATGGTGGCGTTGGAGTGTGAGGAGGGAATTCTCAATGGAGGCATCTTTCTAATGTGTCCCCACATGTCTACGAGACTTACCCACAACTCAGCAGACCAGCTGCCGTTGTATGACCAGAGGCCAGGCCAGATTCAGGGCAGGAGAAATCGCCCCTAAGATCTCCTGGAGAAAATATCAGTTCCTTAAGCTTCTGGAAATAGCTTTCCTTAAAAAGTAATGATTGTATACATAGAATGGAATATGTCAGCCTTAAAAAGGAAGGAAACTCTGACGCCTGCCGCAACATGGGTGAACACTGGGGACATTATTCTAAGTGATCTAAGCCAGTCACAAAAGGATGAATCCCATGATTCCACTTATACGGAAGTCCCTGGAAGAGTCAGATTCATAGACAGAAAGCAGAATGGAGCGGGGGGCCAGGAGCTGGGAGAGGGGATGGGAGTTAATTTTAATGGACATGCAGTTCCAACTTGGGAAGATGGAAAAGTTCTGGAGACGGATGGTGGAATGGTTGCACAACAGTGTGAATGTACTTACTGCCGCTGAACTGTACACATAAACTGGTTAAGATGGTAAATTTTGTGTTATATATATTTTACCACAATTTCTTTAAGTAAAAAAATAATGCTTACAGGCAGGAGGCAGGGACAGCCGTGGGACACCTGGGCGGGAGGAGGGCAGAGGGCGGGCAGGAGAGTCACCAGGCCCCCGGGGCCTCCCTTGGTGATCATCAGGGTTGAGGAGCAAACGTCACCCAGTGTCACCCCAGGCTATGTGCCTGGGGACCCGTGGTCAGCAGGACCACTGGGCAGTCTGGAGTGGGGCTGGCCACCACTGCAGGAGGCTGGGTGCCTGCGTGCAGCCTGAGCGCGAGGCCTGCTGGGGCAGGGCTGGGGACCAGCGTGACCCTGGCTGGTGCCAAGTCAGGAGTGTGCTGTCCTGACCGCCGGCTCCTGCTTCCCCCTCAGGTGTGCGGCAGTTCAGCGACGACATCAAGCAGATGACCGGAAAGCGGCCCAGCCTCTACTGGCGGCTGTGCTGGAAGTTCGTCAGCCCCTGCTTCCTCCTGGTAAGGGGCCCCTGAGTGGGCAGGTCCCTCCTGGGCCCCGCCTCTCACGCCTGCCCCAACATCCAGCAGTGGGTTTTCACTTGAGTGAAGTGAATGCACTTGAGGCTGTGGGACAGAGTTCTGCGCTGCCTGGAGACCAGGGGATAGAGTTGGGGGGTCACAGGCCGGCCCTAAAGTCCTCTCTGGTCTCCTGAAGGGCCTCCCCATGAGACCCACTGAATAACCTCACGTGGGGTCCAGGGAGACCTCCCGCCCCATCAAGGCCCATGTGCATCCCTCATCAGCCACATCTCTGCCTTGAAGGGGAGGCTGGAGATGAGTGAGGTCGTCAACGGACTTCTGCCCTAAGGACCAAAACACAGTCTAGACCTTTAGGGTTGACAAGTACTCAAATCCAGGGAACAAGAGTGACTTAGGTTCTGTCCCAGCACTGCCCTCAGCACCCTCCCGAGGCACGGCACCACCCGCACAGCCAGTAGCTGCTGGCTTTTATTGTCTGGATCAGGGGTCTACTCTCTCTGGTGCCGGGGTCCCGCCCCGGCGGAGTCCAGGTTCCTGAGGGATGGACGGCGTCGGCGCAATGAGGGGAAAATAAAGGGGACGTGAGACTTGGGTTGGTGTTAGCAAGTCCGACTTTACTGTGCACCAGTGTCGTTTATATATTTTTCAGGATTAGTACAGAAATGGTTCTACAAATATTCTCAGAGAGATAAGGAAGTAAAGAACGAGCACAAGAATATTTATTAGCATTCCATTCTATAGAGCATAAGGTTAATGGTAGTCTTCTCCGCAACTAACTAGTGTTTGTTGTCTCTAAGCTAAAAGAGATAGGTACCTAGACACCTGTTGTAATTCATGGTAAAGTTAAATCAAAGAGAGAAGGTCCAGGCCTCCGGACAGGACAGCAGTCCGTCTGTTTACATCCTGGGGGAGCCATCCCTGCCTCCCTCAATCATTTACGCCATTAGTGTAGATGGTTAGTGGGAACAAAAGGCGACTCCAGGGTATCTTATCCCCAGGGCTATCTGCATTCTCAGTGGGCAGTTAAACATCTTTACCTTTTCGCGCCCTTTAGGGGTGGAAGCATTCCTTTGTCTTTTAGATTGTGGATCTAACAGTCCCTTAAGCACACTGCTGGAGAAAGTATCATTTTGTTAGTAAAGTAAAGGGCTGAAAAGCCAAACTAAACTATATATCTTCAAGAATAAAAAACAGAAATAAGTATAGACATAACCTTGATAGAAAGCATGCATATAATTCAGAAAATATCAGGGGTGTCGGCCGGCCATTCTTCACCGAGGGGCATCCCTGCACCCCTCGGCCCTTCTACTCATCAATTGTTTATTATTTATTGCTTTTAGGAGAAAACCTCTATAACATTTTAACAGAAAGCAGAAGGTCAAGAATAATATATAGATACTTCTTGATCATCCAATTAACCAGCAAACTTAGAAGGACGATGCATATATATATTTAGACAAAGAACTGGAGGGAGAAGGAAACATTAACCAGATGGAGGCTACAAACCTAATTCGACATCTTATCTGGGCAGGATTCCTTTCTGCTTGTCTCAAATGGGACTGTGTGCTCCTCCAATAATTAACTGAAAAATATCTTGAAAGTTACCTGCAGGTGGTCACATTCTCTTACTATATCTAATTTTCCCGGGAGGTAGTGCCTCCCAAGCAGCCACCCAAAGGAGTGAAGACTGGAGGTTAAGAAAGGAAAAGGAATGAAGGGCAATTAGAAGCAGTACAGGTTTCAGAACTATGTGAGGGGCCGGCCTGTTGTTCTTCACCAAGGGGCGACCCTGCACCCCTAGGCATTAATTGGCTGGACCCTGTCAAACAGCCAATCAAATGATGTAGCCACGGCTCCCGGCACTCTGGCCCACGGGCCAAGTCTACCAGCACCTGTTCTATTAGAACACAGCCCTGCCGATTCATTTATGGACTGTCCGCGGCCGTCTCCACACAACAGCAGAGACTCAATGGCTCATGCCCAGTCTGCACAGGTGACCCCAGACAGCCATTCCCGGGATGTCCAGGTCTGTGCAGAGAGACCCTTGAGCCACACACAGGGCCAAGCACCTCCCTGACACCTGGCCCTCCGCCCACCCCAGCCAGCCCAGTGGTCAGCCAGCTGTGACCGGATGGGGCAGGCGGCTCAGGCAGACCCCTTCCTGGGCCAACCCAAGAGCTAGTGAGAGAGAGAGACAGAGAGGAGCTGGAGGCGGCTCCAGACATCAGCAGGGTTTCTCACTGAGCTGTGCCCCGAAGCTCAGAAGCCACTACTTCCTCCCCGCCTGGCAGCCGAGGCCTGTCTCTGACGTGTCCTCTCACTGCACGGAGCCTGGAGGCTGTTAGGTGTGTGACTCCAGACAAGCCAGGTGTCCTGGGCTCCGTTCACTACACGCTCAGGGCTCCTGGATGTGACAATGTGTAAGGTTTTCAAAGGACAGTGGAGAGAATTCCTGCCAATCAAACATTAAGAACTGAAAGGATGGGCCCCCCCACTGCACCATCCTGTGACAGCCCCCAGGGTCTGCAGAGCAGCTGCTCGCTGCCCGGCTTTGCCTCATCCGCAGGGCCGGGCTCCCTGAGCAGGCGTGGCTGGGAGGCCCTCCACCACGAAATGCTTGCTCCATCCCCCACTTCTGCCAGCCGAGAGCCACCACCTGATCTCTGTCCTTCTGTTCTAGTTTGTGGTCGTGGTCAGCATCGTGACATTCAGGCCCCCACACTACGGAGCCTATGTCTTCCCTGAGTGGGCCAACGTGCTGGGCTGGGCGATTGCTGTGTCCTCCATGTCCATGGTGCCCATCTACGCAGCCTACAAGTTCTGCAGCCTGCCTGGGTCCTGGAGGGAGGTGCGTACTCAGACAGGGCTGCTCACCCTGCCCTCTTGCCCGGTCATGAGGCCACCAGGTCAGGTGGTGTCCATGTCCCCGGTCTCCTCCCACCTGTTCATCTCTGACCAGCAGGAAGGGGTTGGAGGGGCAGTGATGCCAGTGGAGAGACGAGAGGCTGACCAGCCATGGGCTGGTGCGGGTGGAAGGGGGGCTGTGCCTGTGTGCGTGTCTGTGTGTGTGCCTATGCGTGGTCACCTGTGTATACAGGTGTGTCTACGTGTATGTGCCTGTGTCCTTGTCTGTGTCTGCGTGCATGTCTATTTGTGTGTCTATGCATGTGCACCTATGTGTACATGTGTCTCTGTGTGTCCTTATCTGTGTCTGTGTCTGTGTGCATGTCTGTCTATGTGTCTATGTATGTGTCTATGCATGTGCGCCTGTGTGCATGTGTGCATGTGTTCTTGTCTGTGTCTGTGTGCGTGTCTATGTATGTCTGTCTATATGTGTGTCTGTGCACATACGCCTGTGTGTACATGTGTGTCTATGTGCATGCATGTGTCCATGCCTCTTTGTGTCCTCACATGTGCAGGTGTGCATGTGTACCTACCTGTGTCTGTGCCCACGTATGTGCCATGTGTGTGCACACGTGCTCTATAATGTCGAGTGAAGGTGGGAAGGGCAGTGGTCTGAGGGTGGAGGTAGAATCAGGGGTGAGCCCTGCCCTCTCCTGGGGCCGAGTCCACCTGTGGCTGAGCAGGGCAGCAGGAGCCACCAGGCAGGAGCTTCCTGTGGGTTGAGGGGTTGCCCCAGGGCCTCGGAGTCGGGCAGCTTCTGTCACCTGTGAAGGAGGGGGCGGGAACCAGTCACAGGGGTCCCATTACCTCACATCCTGGTGCTGGGATTCCTGGAAGAGACAAAGGACAGGGTCCACTTTGGAAGGAACACCCCGCAAGCTTGCTCAGAGCTGCTGTCGGGAGTTCTCAGAGGCTTCTCTGTGCCTGTGTTCAGCCATCCTTCTTGGGAGCACGGACAGTGAAGCCCTGTTGCTGCACCTCTGCTGGCCCAGGGATTCCTCCTGGGGCCACACAGCATCCTTTGGGCTTGGAGGCCAAGGCAGGTGCCCCTCACAGGGCTGGCACTCAGCCCATCCCTCAGAAGTCAGGAGGCCTGGAGCAGATAGGCACAGCATGTGGCCAGGGTCACCGGGCCCTCTGACAGCCTAGGCCTCTTGTGAGGAGAGGGAGATAGCCCTGGGGCCCCATGGCCCCAGCAAAGCCAGATGGCACCATGCAGTGAAGACCTGTCCCACGACCCCCCTCACTGACCAGCAGAGCCCAGCCTGGGGAACAGCGGGTGTCTGGGCCATCCCTGTGGGGACCCCTCTGTGCCACCCTCTGTGGAGCCTGTGTCTGTCCCTGACGTCCCACCGGGCAAACTCTGAACACAACCCACACACAATCTCAGTAGCTGAGACAGGTGGGGCTGCGGTGACCTGTGGGAGGGTCCCCTGGGGCCATGACACCTGGAGGGGAAATGTGGCCCCAGAAAGTCAGACACTGTGAGCTGCTGAGCCGCGGCCCAGGGGACCCCTGAGGAGCACCGCTCTGCTCTTTGTCTAGGCAGGGGGCATCAGCTGCACAGAAGGAAGGCCAGCTTCCCAAGGCTGAATGCAACCAAATCAAGCACCTCCCTCTCTCCAGTGACCTTCAGGTGCCGTAAGGTCCTGTCCTGGCCCGGGGGGAGAGTGCATGCCATTCACCTTCACCCTGAGCCCACCATGAGCTCGATGTAGACACAAAACCTTCACCACGCTGCTCATTTCCAGCCAGATGGACTCTGCTCCCAAGTCCAAGGGGACTGGGGGCTGTCAGCTTCCGTGTCCAACTCCGTGTCGACCACCTTGCTGAGCATGTGCCAGCGCCCACACTCTCTCCTTTCTTCTAGAAACTGGCCTATGCCATCACGCCTGAGAAGGAGCGCGAGCTGGTGGAGAGAGGGGAGGTGCGCCAGTTCACGGTGAGTGATGGTCTCCCCACTGACCCGGGGCAGAATTCAGAAGGATGGGAGGGCAACCCTTATGCCTGCACCACAGCCCCCAGACAGCCATGAGGCTGCATTCCCTCATTCAGGAAGCACTCTGTGAGCATGCACGCCTGCTGGCTGGTCTGGGTGCTGCAGGGCCCCCCTGAGGATCCTGCATGAGGAGGGGCAGGCAGCGGGCGAAATGTGTCAGGTGGAGAGGAGCACCAGAGAAAGAGAAAGCAGAGAGGGGAGGCGTGACCAGGGATGGACCCCCGGAGGAGATGGCATCTGAGCAGACACTGTGCGAAGGGAGTGGACTGCCATCCAGGCCAAGAGAGGCACTTCAGCACCTGGACAGCTCCCGGCCTCCAGCGAGGCGCTTCAGCAC